>NC_053489.1:622373743-622616243 GCF_905171775.1 Rana temporaria | reverse complement strand
AGGCACCGAAAAAAATTATTCACAAATAAAATGCATAAAGTTTATTGTACAAAGATAAAAACGAACGGGATGTGGCACCCCTAGAAAATAAAAGCTGCCTGGCTGACATAGTTGCATTGTAAACACTCAGGCAAATAATTAAAGATGACTACAGCATCAGCCTACCAGGTTATCCAGCATTCTCATGAGGGCTTCAAACTCCTGCTCCCCAACAAGCCACTTTGGGTGTGCCACTCCTTCCCCAGATGGCGACTCAGGTGCTCGGGATTTCTTGTATTTGGTGGGGTCTAGTAGTACCAAGTTGTCTGGACCTCCTGCACTGGCAAGGGTGCGTACCTTTAAAACATGAGGAGACAGAATTAGCTGCCATAAAAATATACCGCGACACAATTAGAGCAGGCTTATACCCATCACGTCACAATACATTTTTTAACATCTTTTTAAAAACAATGATCACTCTCCCAGAACTGGTTCAAAATGTGTTGTCCCGATTTAAAAGCATAATGAGCAGATGACACCAGGTAAGTGCACATACCCAGGTCTTTGGTTTTTAAGCGTTCGTCTAAGGAAATGTTTTTTTTGTGGAAGCCTGGCTGATGTTACATCTGCTTTAAAAAGTGGCACTTAAGCAGAGTTACGGCCACAATTTCACTTTTTAAATATAAATACCCCTGTAATACACAAGCTTAATGTATTCTAGTAAAGTTAGTCTGTAAACTAAGGTCCGTTTTGTTAGGTTGTTACAGTATTTAGACACTTTATAAAATAGAAATTGACTGGGGCCCATCTTAAGTGTGGGCATCATGAAGCCAGACTGTATGACTTCCTGGATTTCAGCCTTGCAGATCTCGCACATGCTCAGTGCTGCACAAGCAGTGTCAGATCAGGTTTCAGCACCTGTGCTGTCCAAGTCACATGATTCTTTGAGACTGGGGAGTGCACAGACTCCTGGAAAGTTACACCCACTACATTCCCAGGAGTCTGTGCGGTGCATTAAGCACCTAGGTGCAGGAAGTGGGAAGATTAACTATTCTGCCTAGCAACAACACTTTGAAGGCATCTAAAAAAAAAAAATGTTTTCGTAAAGGACTAATGACATTTTTTTAAAACTACTGATGTAATGTTATATTTATGGGTGGAACTCCACTTTTAAGCGCGAACAGTTTAAATTACAATGTTCTTTAACAAAAGTACATACACTCCACATGAATAACTATGCTACCAAAATTAGTGTGTGCTGTAAATTGCCTCCAGCATTGCTCCTGTTTCCTGCTGGATGCTGCCATTTTGTTGAAGCCCAGAGCACTCACTTCCTCATTGGAAACTTTCCCCTCCCCTAGGTCTCAAAAACGATGTCACTTTCTTCAATTAAATTATGTACATTTACAGCTTTGATTGTATGTCTTGGCATAGCTAGAAAGGAAGGCTATACAGCTATACAGAGCTGAAGATCGCAGGCTGTCAGTTAGGGAGAAAGTAGAGAATAAGGAGGTAAAAGACAAGACATTATCCTTGTAAGTTTAACTCTTGTGTCTCCCTGGCAGCAGAGTTTTCCCTGTCAACTCTCCTGCTTTTCTATTCTCCCTCCTTAGTCTGTTTCCTCAATACAGTCTGTCATTCCTGTTGCCTTCTTCCTCCTTCAGCATCAGTTAATATTATCGTCATTAGCTAAGCGGCCACTAGTGGCTCTGATTTTAGGCACTGAGAAAAAGGGGTGTACTGAGCATGTGCAGTGCAGGGTTAAACAGTGCCTTACTGGATTTTACACAGTATAGACCAGGGTTCACACTGAATGCAAGTTCAGCTGAACTCACACAATTTAAAATACGCATTTCAGTTAGACTTCGGGAGTGATTTCAGAGACATCTGTGCGGGTTTCTGCATAGAAGTCTATTGAGATTGCCCCCTATGTCGCTAAAAGTAGTGCAGGAACTACTTTTGGGAGTCGGTGCGGCGTTGCACCAATTCGGACAGTGCCATTGCTGGCAATAGGCAGCAATTTGACATGTCAACATAATTTGTCAGTGAACGTAAAGGGGAATCTACATAGCAAGGGACACAGACTACAAATACAAGCCCAAAGTTTCGAACTCTTTCTGACTCTACTCGGGGGGGGGGGGGGGGGGGGGAGCGTTCTAAAGTCAAATAGTCAGCTTATCATAGAATTCAGCACACTTGGCTCCATAGAAGGTCAGAAGTAGAATACTTCCTGAAGCCTGTGCCATGAAGCGGTTTCTGCTTCCTGCAGCGCCAATCTAATTCACACCTTCAAAAGGAGGTCTGAATCGGATTTGTTTTTGCAAGACCCATCTTAATACTTTCTTTGGTTTTACAAAAAACATTAAATTGGGTAATGTTCCCTGCATGGAGGTTTGATTTTCAATTTTGACTTGAAAGTACCTCTTAAATGCAGCAGTGAATTTTTAGTATTCAAGTTAAAACCAAAATTTATATATTTTGCCACTTAACACCTGCTATACTGGGTCAAAGTGCTGGCCTGAGCACAAAAACCTAACACAACGTACTATTGGTTTCCAGACAGCGATCAGCTGGGAGTGTCTGCTGCTAGCTAGAAACATGACTTTCATCTAATGATCTGCCCAAATTACTATGCAAATTTTTTTAAACACTTCTAAGAATTTGAAAGGCAATAAAGTCCATTCAGTGCAGTAATTTCTCCCCAGGATATTTTAAATATTTACTTACCTGGATTTCACAGGCTGACACAAGATTGTGAATATAATAGAAAGCTTCTTCTACGGTCTCTCCCATAGTTACCAGTCCGTGGTTTCTGAGTATTAGTACCTGAAACAAACCATCCACAGACATTTTACAAACCATAAACTATGGAGGAAAAAACAAAATAAAATGACAAAAAGGAAGCACTCACTTTGCTTCTAGGACCCAAGTTCTTTTGAATTAATACTTTTTCTTCTTCATCAACTAGTATTCCATGATAGTCATGATAGGTCACCTCTCCTAGACACAAACATTCTGGAGACAGCGGCAACAAGCCGCATTTCATTGCAGACACCTAGAGGATATAAAAAGGTGGGAAAATATGACTATTTAAACACAACGAGACAACGATCAATAGAAAGCAAAACGCAAACTAGTAAAACCACATTGTGCTGCCTAATAATCCCAGTCTGTACCTTTTATCCAACGACCAGTTCATGTTAAAAAGTTTTAAATCAAGTATCTTTTGTGTCTCAAAAGTAGGCTTTAATAGCTCAAAATAGAAGTATTGCCAAAAGGTTCAAGACGGGTTCATGCACACGCTGACATTTCTGCATGTGGTAGATATCTTTCAACTACAATTTGCTTTGTTATTGAATCAATATTTGGATGACGACTTTTTTTTTTTGTCATTTAGGTTTGATGTAAGTGCTGCACTTGTGTTTACTAGATTAACCACTCGACCGCTAGAAAATGTACCCCCCTTCATGACCAGGCCCTTTTGAGATACTGCATTGAGTTGCATTAACTGACAATTGTGCAGTCGTGTGACACTGTACCCAAATAAAATATATGTCAAATAAAAATATGCACTGACGCTGTACTAATGAAACTGGCTGGGAAGGGGTTAACATCAGGGGCGATCAAAGGGTTAACGGTGTGCCTAGCCTGGGTTTGTGTGAAGTGCTTTTAACAGGGGAAGGCATGAATACATATTCCGGCTTTGCAGGGACATGGGATTAATGCCTTCCCTCCTGACAGAACGGCAATCTGCCTTGTTTACATAGGCAAATCGCCATTCTGCCTCTGTACTGGGGGGGGGGGGGGGGGGGAACGGTGGGTGCCGGCAGACATGGAGTCTGCATTTGCACCTGCTACCCGTATGTGATCTGGCGCAGAGGTGCCGCTTGATAGCAGTAAAATTGCTATAGGTCGAACTGTAAGTGGTTAAGATATGCGTGTTTATTTTTATTTAACTAACTTCTCCTTTAATGTTTATAGTACATTTGACTTCACTACCACTAAAGCAACAAGCGTTTTTCCACATTTTCCACTACGCACGGTCTCTGCTTCTGGCTACATCAATGTAAATGAAGCATTACAAAAAGAACGGGTTTGTGTTTATTAAACCATTAGCCTACGTTCAGACTAGTGTGATGGGGGAACCAGCGCGATTCCGGCAGCGGTTCCCGCATCGCTCCTCTCCCACAGGCCGCTCGCTCACACTGCCTTCTGCAAACCGTTGGGGGTGTCAATACATTGTTAATGACATCCCCAGATTGGTTCACAGATCACAGTGTGTACTGGGAAACTCACACAGGAATCAGATTGCATAGGTGAGAACACCCATGCAATGCGATTTCAGTGCAAAAAACAAAAACAAAGTCCCTGCACTTTTTTCCTGCAAATTTAATGCAAAATCAGTCATACAACTGTATGGCTGAACGTGCATCTCACAGACATTGCATGCGATCGGCACCTGCAGTGCAGGTGCGAATCACATGTGACATCTAAGATCACGCTAGTGTGAACCTGGGCTTACAAAAAAACAGAATGGTCTTCGAGCCACTTTGTATGTAGTGTAGTAAGAACAAACAGTACCATTAGCAAATGCATGACTAAATCTATGCAATATATAAAAACGTTATTAAAACATGGTAAGCCTTTTTGCTTGATACTAGTTTGAAAAATATAATCCCTTTGAGCCATGTTTTTTTACCACTGCGAATTGGAGGCGGGTTCTCTGCATCCAATTTGCAACAGCAGAAGACTTTGACCGGCTCTCTATGTAGCCGGTTCACATATCTCGGCAGCGGGTCCAGTGCGATTTGCACAAAAAAGCTGCACGTCTTTTGGCACGTTTTTTAGGTTCAAATTCAGACAAAAATTGAAGCTGAATTCGGATATGAATCAGTGAACCAGGACACAACGGACCCGATGTGAGCCGCAGGCGGCTCATATGTGAACCCAGCCTCAACAGAGTAGGAATACACCATAGGCAAAGAAAACAGACTTCTTCCATACTCACTGCAGCACCGGCGGGGGTGTGGATATGAACAATGCATTTTACGTCAGGTCGTGCAGCATATATAGCAGAATGCAAAGTGAAACCAGCTTTATTCACTCCTAAGTTAGTGCTGCCACGGTCAATCATTTCACCTTGTAGGTTGACTTTAACCTGAAACACAAAAACATGACAGGTCTTGAACAGCATGAATGTTTTGCAAATTTGCTTCAGTCCATGATATTTAATGCAAAACAAAACCAAGGTGACTATTTTGTGATATTCATGAACTTGGGCCCCGATTCATCAAGCTATGATAAAATGCAGTCTCAAGCAATATCAAGCAGTTTTTCTGCTCTCTAAAAAATACTTCACAGAACATCATGGTGAATGAATTCTAGGCAAAAGCAGCGAAATACTGCCTGTTTTGGGGAATTGTTACAAAAACAAAATATACTATTCTTTATCCTGCCCTTTATAAAAATATGGCACATGGGATACGATGGATTCAAAGATACTTACCAGACTAGATGCAGTAACTTCACTGTACAGAAGTCCAAAGGGAACAATCAGGAAGTGTTCTTGCTCTGAACTCGCTCTGACCTATATCAAACACAGAACAGAAGATCAGAAGTATTCCATCAGCCAACAGACTCACCATTTATGAACAGCACTTATTTAAAACATTTAAATAAAAAGACATATATTATACAGAATGGTTCATATATGGAAACAAAAGCAAGCTGCTGTGGTCAGTTATAGGATATAATACTTTGGGTCAAGTGATTTTAAAAGGCAGAAGATTTTTTTTACCTTAATGCATTAAGGTAAAAAACCTTCTGGGTGCTGCTCCTACCCCCCCCCATATACTTACCTGAGCCCCATTTCGATTCAGCAATGTGCACTCCCGGGTCTCACTTTCCCAAGTGGCTCCTGCTGCCGTCACTCATAGCCAGTGAGGAGAAAGCGTGAGGGGGTTTACAATGTCCATTTACAGGAGCGCGGAAAAAGCCTGCTGGAGTGCCCCTCCATAGTAAGAGGCTCGATTTTAGGGGCATTTTCAGTAAGGTGGAGGGGGAAGAACCAGGACCACCAAAGGGGGGACCCAAAAAAAAAAAAAGGGAGGTCAAAACATTGCACAGAGCAGGTACCGTATATACTTGAGTATAAGCCAAGTTTTTCAGCCTTTTTTTGGGCTGAAAATTACCCCCTCGGCTTATACTCGAGTCAGTACCTCGCCCATTGCAGAATCCGATCTGTGTACCGAGTCTGACATAGACGGCGGCCGTGCAGCTTTAAAAAATTATGCTCCGTCGCGCTCTATCACGAACGAGAGGGCAATCGTGATAGGCGGAACACTGAACACAGCGTTTTCTGGAAAACAGAGTGTTCTGCCCATCACGGAACAGCACAAGGAGGAGCGCGATTTTTTCAAACTGCATGGCCGTCGTCTATGTCACAGACTCGGGTACACAGATCGGATTCTGCATTGGGCACAGTGAGGTCAGGCTGCAATGGGCATTGTTGACCCTTATTTCCGCTTACAGTAACTGCTGCATCAATCAGTACCTGGCCACACCTAGCTCTTGCCCACGGTCTCTGTTGCTATAACCCTCGCACTTTGCAGTGCCTGGGAGGGGGATTGAGGATTTGGCCCAGCAATGAAAGGTAAAGGACATTTTTTTCCCCCCTTTATATGGCTTGTACGTCATAGTAGCTGGATTTTAGCACGTCAAACAGGTGCGTTCACAGTTTTTAATTTTAGCCCTCATTCGCACTTCCGCGACTTGTAGCACGACAAGCCGCGCCCCATTGACGGTAATCAAACCATTCTAATAGGTGCAACTCAAGTCGCTCCAACTTAGAAAAAGGTCCCTGCATTACTTTGGGGTGACTTCATTACGACTTGCATTGACTAATGCTAAAGAAGTCGCATGCAGGCCGTGATGAAGTCGCATATGGATGTTGGCTTCAGAGCGGCACTGGTGTGAACCAGCACCAACAGTTATCCAGGTTTCTACTCAGCCTGAACCAGACTGCACTACTAACACAATCCTTCTGCAAAAGGTATTTTCATATGCAGATGTCCATGCAAAGACTGGAAAAGGAAGCATGTGCATTTCATAACAATGGATGGAAAGCCGTCTATACACATGAGCCCTCTGTAACAAGGTAAAACAAAAATGGCAAACATTAGTACACAGTTATGGGATTTACACCTGCAGTTTCAAAAGAAAGAATACAACTTTCTCCAGCTGCATCATGCATTATGTTGTGGACTTCTAGAGAGTAAATGTCTTTGTACTGAAAAAACCTGCCTCAATGACATAATGTGACTGAATGAGATTCAGCAGAGGAGACAATGGCCCGGATTCACAGACACTGGCGCATATTTATGCCGCCGTAGCGCATCTTCTTTACGCTACGCCGACGCAGCGCAGAGAGGCAAGCACTGGATTCACAAAGCCAGTGCTGCCAAATCAGCGCTGGGTTTCCTAGGCGCAAGCCGGCGTATGTGGAAGTGGGCGTGAGCCATGCAAATGAGGCTTGACCCCATGCAAATGATGGGCTGAGTCTCAGACAGAAACGTATAATGAACGGCGCATGTGCCGTCCCGTGGACGCATCCCAGTACACATGCTCAGAATCACGTCGGATCTACTCCCTAAGATACGACGGATCACTGCCTACGGCGTGAACGTAACCCAAGCCCAGCCATATTCACGTCCAACGTAAACAACGTAAAATACGACGGCTTGAGTTCCTTGGTGCAGACCTTTGCATGGATGCTGCTGAGTTACACCTCCTTTATGGGGCATAACTTTACGCCGGACGTATGACTTTACGCGCACTGCGTCGGACAGACGTACGGTCGTGAATCGGCGTATCTCCCTCATTTGCATATGTGAATAGAAAATCGATGGGAGCGCCAAATACATCCAGCGTAAATATGCGCCCACTCTACCCCGGCGTAGGCAAGTTACGTCGGTCGGATGAAGCCTATTTTCAGGCGTATATAGTGTTGTGGGCACGGCGCACAGATACGACGGCGCATATTTGCACTTACGCGGCATATCTCGAGATACGTTGGTGCAAGTGCTTTGTGAATCCGGGCCAATGTTTTTATTTCACTTATATTGCTGGCTTTGTTCTCACACGTTGTTCTGTCTTGAAGACATTTAAAGCTCCGCTGGCAGAAATCCAGGCTGTAAAAGGATAATTCTAGATCCTTCATTATTTCACTCTTAGTGCACCTTTTTGGTCAGAGCAATAAAGATTTAATAAGGAAAAGTAGGACGGTGTAAGTAGATCAGGCAGAATCACCCATAGTTGAAAAGAGAAGCAAGTCCAACGTAAGCCAGTTTGGCTGGGTCACAAGAATGCAATCCGTTTTGCACTACTGCGACCCGTTTTTTTTAGCAGAGCGATCTGAAGTCCGTTCTCTTCTGACCTCTCAGAAATCAGTTCAGGCACCTCATCATCCCGACAACGGCAGTCTGGATCTGCCAGGTGCCTGGACTGACACCCGTCTCAGCCTCTCAGTGCTCTAGTGAACATGGAGGAGCAAAGCGGAGAGCTGCTGATCGACAGCCAGCATCCCTCTGCTCAGGGAGCTGTGAGAACGGAGTCATCAGCGATGTCAGAGAGCCCGATTTTCAGTGTAGAGGCGCCGGGGGACAGATGCAGCATTGGTCCAATGCTGCATCCACCTAGGCAAGTATGATGGAGAAAAAAAAAAAAAAAAACAAGCCCATACTTCTCTTTTAAAAGTATAACTAAAAGCAAACTTTTTTTTTTGTGTGTTGGATAGAGTGAAATATGTGCATGTGCCCCCATTATGGAGAGTCAACCTTCAAGTGGAAGCAGTGTTGGAAAGTTTACCTTAATGCACAGAATATAGTAAGGGGAAACAACCTTTATAGTTTAGAAGCACTTTAAGAAACTGTGAATGGACTATTGGTAACATAAGAAACCTTTTATTATAGTGGTCAGTATACAGTGCCTTGAAAAAGTATTCATACCCTTTGAAATTCATTGTTACAACCAAAAAACGTAACATTTATTTTAATCTGGATTTTATGTGATAGACCAACACAAAGTGGTACATAATTGTGAAGTGGAAGGAAATTATAAATGGCTTTCAATTTATTTTTTACGAATAAATATCTGAAAAGTGTGGCGTGTATTTGTATTCATCCCCCTTTACTCCAATACCCACAACTAAAATCTAGTGGAACCAATTGCCTTCAGAAGTCACCTAATTAGTAAATAGAGTCCACCTGTGTGTAATTTAATCTCAGTATAAATACAGCTGTGAAGCCCTCAGCAGTTTGTTAGAGAACCTTTGTTGACAAACCACATCATGAAGGCCAAGGAACACACCAGGTATGTTAGGGGTGAAGTTGTGCAGAAGTTTAAAGTAGGGTTAGGTTATAAAAAAAAAATAAAAAAAATAATGAACAGTATAGCACAACTGCAGACCTACCAAGTCATAGTTGTTTATCTAAACTGACAGGCCAGGCAAGGAGAGCATTAAATCAGAGAAGTAGCCAAGAGGCCCATGGTAACTCTGGAGGAGCTGCAGAGATCCACAGCTCAGGTGGGAGAATCTGTCCACAGAACCACCATTAGGCTACTTTCACACTGGGGCGCTATAGCGCCTCTCCTGTCACTCCAGTGTGAAGCCCGAAGGCTTTTCACACTGGAAGCGGTGTGCTTGCGGGATGTTAAACAAAGTCCTGCAAGCAGCGTCTTTGTGGCGCTTTAGAAGCGGTGTATACACGGCTCCTAAAGGGCCGCTGCCCATTGAAATCAATGGGCAGCGCCGTCAAAAGAGCCTGCAAAGCGCAATGGCGGCAGTGTTTTTAACCCTTTTTCTGGCTGCTAGCGGGGGTTAAAATCGTTAAAACGATGTTAAAGGAACACTAAAGGTTCGTTTTTTATTAGATCAATTGTTTGCTGTAAGCTAGAGCATTTAAATATCACTTACCTCGTTTTTCCTTTTGACCTCCAAAATACAGTAATCCAGGTTTGAAAATGCCATTTCCTGTCACTCCTCTTCTTGCTTTCCACCAGCATCTGAGCCGTTTTGCATGGTGGAAAGCAGAATGTTCTCACCCCCTCCCTATGACTACAGCCCTGCGTGAAGATGCTCTCTTATCCCTCACAGGCATGGAGGCTAAGCCTAATGGGAACTGTAGTTCCCATTAGGCCGTGATGTAGCAAGAATGAATGTGCACCGCAAACCAGGAAGTCAGTGAGAATAACGATTCAGGATTGCTGGAGGTGAATAAAACAGCTTGATTTCAACAGGTATCAAACTAGTTATAATGCAAAACATTACTTTTTACTTCATCAGCTACTGTCAGACTTTAATTTAAGAGGAAAAATGTTTTGGCTTTACAACCCCTTTAAGGTGCCGCAACAAATAGCAACGCTTTACCGCCGTCACCCCCAATGCCCCAGGGTGAAAGCACCCTTAGTCATACACTCCACAAAACTTTATGAAAGAGTGGCAAGAAGAAAGCCTTAAGAAGACCCGTTTGTAGTTTGGGAGAAGCCATGTGGAAGAAGGTGCTCTGGTCAGATGAGACCAAAATTGAACTTTTTGGCCTAAAAGTAAAACACTATGTGTGACGGAAAATTAACACTGCACATCACCCTGAACACACCACCCCCACCGTGAAACATGGTGGTGGCAGCATCATGTTGTGGGGATGCTTTTCTTCAGCAGGGACAGGGAAGCTGGTCAGAGTTGATGGGAAGATGGATGGAGCCAAATACAGGCCAATCTTAGAAAAACTTGAGACTGGGGCGGAGGTTCACCTTCCAGCAGGACAACGACCCTAAACATACATCCAGAGCTACAATGGAATGGTTTAGATCAAAGCATATTCATGTGTTAGAATGGCCCAGGCAAAGTCCAGACCTAAATCCAATTGAGAATCTGTGGCAAGATTCGAAAATTCCTGTTCACAGACACTCTCCATCCAATCTGACAGAGCTTAAGCTATTTTGCAAACAATGGGAAAATATGTCACTCTAGATGTGCAAAGCTGGTAGAGACATCCTCAAAAAAGACTTACAGCTGTAATTGCAGTGAAAGGAGTTTCTACAAAGTATTGACTCAGGGGGGCTGAATACAAAAGCATGGCACTTTTCACATATTTATTTGTTAAAGCGGGGGTTCACCCTAAAAACGATTTTCTAACATTACATCCAGCTCACTCTCTACATTGACAGTATGCCGTTTGTGTGTTTGTTTTTGCTGTACATAACTAGTACAGCTATTTTCTTCCCCGGCTTCCGGGTCGGGACTCCCGCGGAAGTGGGTGTTCCTATCCAGCAGGTGATTGACATGATGACAAAAACGACCTCACCTCGTCGCATAAGGAGCGTCACGAGTTGCCGAAAGAAGCCGAACGTCGGTGCGCAGGCGCCGTATAGCGCCGACTCGCCATAAGAAAATAGCTGTACGAAATATGTACAGCAAAAAACAAAAAAGGGCATACTGTCAATGTAGAGAGTGAGCTGGATGTAATGTTAGAAAATCGTTTTTAGGGTGAACCCCCGCTTTAAAAAAAATAAAAAAATAAAAAAGTGAAAAACCATTTATCCTTTTCCTTCCACATTTATGTGCCACTTTGTGTTGGTCCATCACATAAAATCCCAATAAAATACATTTACATTTTTGGTTGTAACATGAAAAGCAAAATGTGGAAGTTACTACACAGTGAGCAATAGGGGATCATTATATACATTTATATCACATGAATTAAGTATGGATAGAGGTTTATATGTTTAGAGCCGGTTAGACGTTTATATAAATGGATCCAAGTGGTGTACGCAAGGAAATGGCTGTTTATGTGACGCACATATCCTAGACTGAGGGTAACCCACAACTGAAATATAATCAAAATAAGCACTTTATATAAATGGTACTAATTGCAGTAATTACTGATTTTGTCGCACCCAATGTGATCTAATGTTCTGATCTGTCAGATTTTGACATGCGTGCCTCTCTGCATGTGATCAGAACTGGATCTAGATAGTTTAATACTCACTGTAATGTGATTGTAGATCAGCTGGGACCATCCGAACAGATCAGCTAGTCGGTAAAATGCGGCTAGTTTACATCTAAGCAATTTTTCTCCCTTTTCATAAGCAATGGAGTCAGAGCCTCGAAGATCATTCACAGGTGTGACCATTCCCAAGCCTGAAATAGAGAACAATGCAGGTTACAAAAACAAAGGCCATAAAACGCTAAAGCTGAACTCCAGTGTGAACATTTGCGTTGGTGTAGGAGCTTCCTGTAATAAAGACCACTTTGCCGCTCTCTTTGTGCAGAGCAACTGGTCTTGTATCCACCTCCTCCTGTAGTTTTCTGCAGACGGCGTGTAGTGGGTGGGTGTTGGGTCCCTCCTACAGCTCTGCTCAGGCTATGTACAGCACATAGATTATGCTACTGTGATTTGTAAGGTAATACCTGGGCTTGGAAAGGCATTTTGTGCACACAAAGAGGATTAATATCCTGTGTGGTTATGAAGGAATACATTTAATAATAAAAAAATAAAAAAAAGTCTATTGTGCTTGGAGTTCAGCTTTAAGCATATTCCTCCATAAAAGGTGATACAAGGACACTCACAAATAGAAATAATAATACATAAAAAGAAAGTTTAGCACAGTTATACATACATTTTAGTCATATGTATGTCTAAAATAAAAATACATTCCCTTTAAACTTGGTAGCACAGCAGAGAATGCCCAGCAGAGGGTATCTTGCTATAAATCTTAGGCCGGCTCTTAGGTGGTTGGAATCTCGGCCAGTTCAGCAGGAATCAGCTGAGATTCAAACTATTAATGGGCAGGCTGAATGTACCAATTTGATTTATCAACTTGGGTGCAACCAGGCTGCTAGATTTCCTTGCGGTTATCGCTAGCGGCTGCCATGTCAATTGCTCAGCAGGAGCGATTGCCACATCAACACTGACTGTTGATAAAAGGAATCGTGCAAATTTCACAGTCTATGGCTGGCCTCAATATGGCAAACCCTGCGTCTGTACATGGTTTGAAATTACTGCAAACACTGATAACTACTAACTGAAAAAAAAGACATCACACTTTAACTGTATGGATAACATTAACAGATCCAATCATGTTGAAGCGGAGTTCCAACCATTTAAAAGTCAGCATCTACAAAAAGTGAAGCTGCCGACTTTTAATAATCAGACACTCGCCTGTCCCACCGTCCAGCAATGCAGGCGCACAAATCCCCGGTCCTCTCCGTCTCCTCTATGCAGCGCAGGCATTCTAACTGGGCACAGGGCTGTGAATGGCCGGGCAATCCTTTGGGACCTGTGACATGTCCCAGAAGATTGCAGGGAGGGGGAAAGGTGATCTCCCTTCCAGCGCCAAGGGAGGAAGTATGAACTGGGTGCCTCTATAAACAGCCCCCCCCCCCCCCCCCAACAAATGGCATGCCAAATGTGGATTGTCAGGGGCTCACCAGCAATTTAAGCAGAAGTTCTATTTTTGGGTGGAACCCCGCTTTAACACAAGTTTTTAGAGAAGTTTTTGACATGCTATAAACATTGTAAAAGGACCTGATCCTACGGATTTGACTTCTGAAAATGCAGAATCGACAAACCAAAGCACAGCAGTCTTTTTCAAACCAGCTTTTTGATGTGAGCACAACCAACTACAACAGACGTCAAAAGCGAAAAAATAGGATTTTTTGTACTCACCGTAAAATCCTTTTCTCTGAAGTCCATGGACGGACACAGCTCCTTAAATCTTGACAAGTGGGTTATGTTCCCTGTTTACAGGAGAGGACTAGGCAGAAACATGTTAAATAGTTAAATACATGTTACATTAACAGAGTTGAACAGCCCCGCCCAGGGGGCGGTCCCTCCAGACATAACCCTCCTCACTGCAGCTTGCAGCCTCAGTTCGTAACAAGCAGTACAAACCTAAAAAGGAGGGGTGGGAGCGGTGTCCGTCCATGGACTTCAGAGAAAAGGATTTTACGGTGAGTACAAAAAATCCTATTTTCTCTTATCGTCCATGGACGGACACAGCTCCTTAAATCTTGACAAGTGGGACGTCCCCAAGCAGTGTCAAAAAACGAGGGGTGGGAAATATATCAGTAAAAACAATTTTAACTTCACCCCAAAACAAGCAGAGCTCCTCAACGGAGGAGGTGCAACTTTAAACAGCCGCCGGCAAAAACTAGCGGCTGAAAAAAACATCATAAGATGCACTCACAGCAACCATGTAAATTCTGGAAAAAGCGTGAACGGACGAGCAAATCGCCGCCTCGCACACCTGTGAGACCGACGCATGATGTAAAAAAAAAAAAAAAACCCAGGAAGCACCAATTGCCCTGGTCGAAAGTGCCGTGACCGGAAAGGGGGGCCCGCCCCTTAGAAGCATAGGCCTGTATGACGGCCTGCCTGATCCACCGAGAAATGGTGGTCGACGAGACCACCAGGTCCTTTTGTGGACCAGACACCGACACAAAAGAGAGTCAGAAGCTCCGAAATGGAGCCGTAGTAGGCTGGTATACCCGCAAAGCGCGTACCACGCCTAAAGTATGAAAGGCCGAAACCTCCTTCGGAAGAAGGGAAGGTCGCGGGCGCACCATTACCTAATCCTTATGGGGGATCAAGCATGGCGGCTTGCAAGACAAGACCGCCAACTCAGAAACCCCTCTAACAGAGGTAAAGGCCACTAAAGGGGCCACCTTCTGAGATAGTGTCAAGAGAAAATCTCTCTGATGTTTCCAAAAGGAAGGTTCCTGAAGAACCGAGAGCACCAGAGTCAAAACTCATGGGGGAAGAGATGGGCCAAGAGGGGAAAGTATATGACAAACCCCTTGCACACAAAAAAAGGGGACCCACCAGGGAACGGGCCGCAAAAAGGCCACTAAACGAACACAGCCAAGGCTGAAATCTGCCCCCAAACGGTGCTTTAAGCAATTTTTAGATCCAATCCAAGCTTTAAAAACAGCAGGACCCTTGACACCGAGAGTACGCCCGTGGACGTCACTCCATCCCTTCGCACCAAGAGAGGTGCGACGGTAGATCCTCCGGAAGAAGACTACGGTGCCCTGTTGAGATGACCGAGTCAGACAGACCCTGGTCACCTAAAGTCTGGCTTCCAATAACCATGTTGAGCAAGTCAGTGACTGTACAACAGGAGGAAGTATGGGACCTTGAGACAGGAACCTCCTGCCCTGGCAATCGCCAGGGTGCCTCCGCTACCAGGCGCCTGATATCAGCGTACCAAGGACACCGAGGTCAATCTGGAGCGATTAGAATCATCGGGATCTCCTCAGCATCCACTCTGTGGAGCGGCCGAGGAAGCAACTACCATGGAGGAATGGCAAAAAATCACTGATACAGACAACACAGGGCCACCAGCGCGACTGACGCGTCTGTACAAGATCACTAGACCTGGCCACTAACTTTGACACCCTTGCGGCGAAGACAAGCTGCCAGGAGATCCATGCCATGTGAGGCTCACCTCCTGCAAGGGAGCCGAAACAACCCAAGCACAAAGACCAATCGCCCTGGTCCAGCATCTGGCGACTCCAGTAGTCCGCCTGCCGGCATACCTGATGGTAGACTGAAGCCAAGGCCGTGGCGTTGTCTGGCTGAAACCAGATCGGTCGACCACAAGGAGAAGCATAGCCTGATCGCCTAAAATAGTAGGACAATGAACAGTAGACAGCACCTGGTATTCCCAGGCGGTCTCTCACCAGGCACTAGCCAGGCCCGACCCTGGGTAGCTACCGAGACCAGACACATTCAAGGAGGTGTGGTCATAGGTCCACGCAAGTCCAGCGACTCAGGGCCGACTGGACCCCCCAGTTTTGTGAACCTCCAGGTTCACAACCCGTGAGCTGGCATCCGTCGTAAACACCGACCACTGGAAGGAAGGAACAACTTCCCGGACCGAAGAGTCGGGAATCTGTCACCAACTCAGAGAGACTCTGACTAGGTGGCGCACAGGAATCTAATGATTTCAGAGACAAGAGATTTTTTACCACCTGGACAGTAGTTCCCCTGGAAAACCAGGGTGTGGAACTGGGCATACAGTACCACCTTGAAGGAGGCTACCCACAGACCCCGAACCAGCAGGCGCCCGGAGAGAAGACCGATTGCGTGATGCCAATACCTTCACCGCAGACTGAAGAGTCTGCAATTTCTCCAGGGGGAAGAAGGACCTTTGCCACTGAGGAGTCTGGATCAACACTAGATACTCCAACGCTGAGTCGGAACCTAGCATGCCCATGATTTGAACCCTGGGTCGCACACATGGAGGGCAGGCTTGCTGCCACCGAGCTACACTTTCTGGCCTAAACGTTTAACATCCACCCGAATCTTCGGAGGGTCTGAATGGGAATAACCCATCCACTAGGTCGGAGACAGAAGCTGCTCTCAGAAGAAATTCGTCCAAGTAGCCAATGAGGCAAAGCCTCGCTGTCCCAACAAAATTCAAATAAGTGCGAGCTCCTAGCTGAAAACCCATGGTGCCGACGCCAGATCAAAAGGGAGGGCCACAGGCTGACAGAGACCCTTCTCTCATCACGAAGCACAGAAAAAAACACTGTGACATGTGCAAAACGGGACATGAATGTATGCATCCCTGATGTCCGAGGACGTCAGGACATCCCCCGGATGAAGCGCAGCTACCACCGAACAAATGGATTCCATGCAGAACTACCCGACGTTCAAAGGTATTTAGGGCCTGAGGCCCATAGAAAACCCCAAAACTCTCGTCCTGCAGGAAAGGTAAAATTACCTTGCAGCTTAGCAAATCCCACACTGCCCAAAGCAGACCGACGGGCCGAGAGAGGAAGACACAAGGACAGAACTTTGTTCTGTGGATAGGAGGAAACCCTATCTAGTACTCCGAAGAGACCACCTCGCAGACCCACTAGTCGGAGAGCAGAGAGGTTTCACTGAATTGTGAACCTGCAAGCCGCCCCTCCCACCTAGAGCCCAGGTTCACACTGCTGCGAATTCAAAATCGCGGCAAAATGCGCGATTTTACCGCGATTTCGCGGCTGCGATTTTGGCCGCAATTTAATGTAAATTGCGGCCCGAAATTGCAAAAAGTAGTACAGGAACTACCTTTTGAAATCGCACTGATTAGGACAGTGCCATTGGGCTATATACATTGGCAGGATTTGGGTGAGGCGTGATCGGCTTATGCACCCAGGGACAGAATAGTCCCCCAGCTGGGCCTTTGACGGCCTGGGAGGGTTGCGCCTAAATAATACACACACATGGTGTGTATGTATATTATGTAGGTGTATGCACACATGTCTTTGGAGGAAACCGGAGTACCCGGAGGAAACCCACGCAGACACAGGGAGCGACAATGCAAGCTCCAGGAAGATTGGCGTCAGTGTGCGGATTCTAACCAATGACTCTTTTGCTGCCAAGTAATGGAGTTAAGCACTACACCACCGTGTGCATAAAACCATTCTGAAACAGACGCCCTGGATAACAAGGGCGCAGCATTCAATGAAGCATCACAGACCTATATGAGGCCCTGGACCAGCTGGTCCGCTAGGCTAATAACCTCAGGAGAGAGTCGGTGCTCCTCCACTGTCTGGTGCAAAATGCTCACTCTGTGAGTTGTATACAGCACTAGGGGTCAGAACTACTCCAGGATGGCCGCCGAGCGTTCAGAACGCGGCCACAGGAAAATGGCCGGCACAATGTAAGCTGCGCCATAGCGGGGCTACGACAAAATGGGCGCCAATGGGAGTTTTCAATGCAATTGAAAAACCTCCCAAAAAATGGTGCCAGCGTCGACTGAGACCCCAGTGTAGTGGGCACAAGCCAGACCCCAGCATGGTAAACATGGAATGGGTCAGTACTTCGGATCTTCTATCAGTCAGATCCATAGAAGTGGGGGTTCCCGCCCGGCGGTGAGGGACTACAAAAGCCCTCAGTGGCTTTTCTCATTCCGCATCTCAGAAATTATCAAAGAAGGGCACAGAAGGAAAAAACCTACACAGCGGTCTGATTTGTGTGATCCAAAAAAGACCGAGCCCTCGGCGGAAACCCAGCTGCACTATGCAGCTTAGGAGAGTCCCTTGCAGCAGTAAAAAGCGCACCCATAAAATGCCTTATTCTGCCTTTTTTTTTTTTTTAACTAGGTACCTGGTCCATGGCTCCATAACAGAGCATTCCCCAGGGGATAACGGGGGAAGGGGGCACTCTTTTACCGCCCGCCCGCAGTCCACCCCCACCCTGGCACAAACTGTGTCCAGGACTAACAATAAAAACTCTGTGGGAATCCCAGGTGCTAACACCTGCTGCCACCACCAGCATGTGGGGAAGGACCCAGATACTGACTCCAATATTTACATAGTGTGTATTATAATATGCACACCTGTCCATAGAAATAGACAAAAGCTCCTAGAGCCCTATTCAGGGCCTCTCACCCACTTGCTGCGCTGACCAGGGGTAACCAGGGGACTCCCTCAGGAGGAGACTGCCCAGCGCTGCCTCTGAGAGGAAAAGAACCGTGAGGTAACATCTGCAGGGACCTGTGTTTAAACAGGAAAAGCCTCCTAGGGCTGTTTTATTTAAGGATAAGTCACAGATACAGCATAAAAAGCAAAACCATTACAGGTGTCACCAATCAGTCAGCGTCTGCTGAAGTATAATCATAAACATCTGTGCTCATCACAGGGCTTTTTACCTCACAGGAAAGCCCAATACAAAAAAGAAAAAAACACAGGCCAGATAACACAGTCCCCTCAGGAAGGCCCCCTCCCCCCTGACAGCGGCAATGTTAGCAATGCAGCAAGGGAAAGGAGCAGGGAAGGGAGAAGGGACCCCCGAAGCCCAGGAATGCCCAGCTGTACCAACCCACCGAAGCAGGAGGGACTGTACTTACCCGTCCAAGCGAGGACTCGCTGACGCATTCCTGACAGAACTACAACCGAAATGGAGGTAGCTGTCGGCCCGGTCCACTGAGTGAGACAACACCACAGCCCAGTCATATGTGGACCTCGGAGCAAAGCTCACCGGCCACCCCAGGAGTCATGGGGTATGGCGTGGCAGACCAAGCCTCTTTGCAAAGGTGTGCCCACGCTTGCTGGTCGGACTGAGTAGACTACAAGGATCTATATTATCCAGCCTGTCTCTCAGCCGACAGTTGAAAGAAGATTCTTCAAGAAAAAGTGAAAATAAAATAAAGAAGATAGAATAAAATAAAATTTCTCCTCAGGGCGCTGGGCCCAAAGGGAGCCATACGTCCTTCTCCTTTGCTAGGCAGAACGAAACCGAGGCTGCAAGCTGCAGTGAGGAGGGTTATGTCTGGAGGGACCGCCCCCTGGGCGGGGCTGTTCAACTCTGTTAATGTAACATGTATTTAACTATTTAACATGTTTCTGCCTAGTCCTCTCCTGTAAACAGGGAACATAACCCACTTGTCAAGATTTAAGGAGCTGTGTCCGTCCATGGACGATAAGAGAAAAGGTATCTTTGCTACTACGGCGGATTTAGCGAACACTTGAACACACTCCTAATGAGGAAAATAGTCTTTTGGATGAAATAGGTAAAAAAAAAAAAAGGTTTTAAAATTCCCCCAAAATCTGAAACAAATAATGGAATGAATGCATGGAAAAAAAAAAAAAAAAAAAAAAACATCTGTCGACTATATTGTGTAACCTTGACTTGCAATTTAGTGGTTAGTGATTGGAGAGCAATAAATGAATGAACAGATCTCGGATTACCATCTGGTGTAGATTTCTTGAAGTGACCTTGCTTTATCTATGTCTGTCGATACTGCAAAATTAAAAACGTCCTATGCACCATTGAGATTGTAAATGGGCAAAATACAGGGCTACAGAAAGCCGTGTACGCCATGAACACACACCGTAATCGGTCTAGTTGAGATGTGTTCCCAGCCCTCTGCGCATGCACAGATGTACCACAGGTCTCAGTTCCCAAGAGAGCTCCGTGTCACATCTGCACATGCGCAGGGTTTCCCCACATAAAGACTGCCATAGCAGGTGAAAATGTGTACCTGGTGATCCTCATACCAACCACCAAAGGAGGCATTATTCCTTCAAAATATTCCAAAAGACCATAATTATGGGACTTTATATATGCTGCCAATAGTAAAACAAACACATTTAAAAATATCAGCAGATTTTATAACCACTTGCACACCCCGCTATAGCCAAAATAACAGTGCAGTCAGCTAGTTCTGTGACTCCGTCATATGGGCACAGACGGTGGGATCTGTGATCGTAGCATCTGGGAGGACACAGATTGGGGTAAAGAGCCAATCAGCCCCCCACTGAACAGCATCTGCCGATTGTCAAATTTCCAGCATATCCCTTTGACAGAAATCTATCAAATTGACTTTTGCCAAGCAAGGAAGGCCACACACTAATCAAAATTCAGATGGTTGCTGCTAAAACACGTCAGATTCCCTTCAGTGTATGGCAGCTTTGGACATAGTTTGCATGCATAAGGTGCCAGTGTATGGCACCGTCTGCATCCAGTGTACAAGTTTGTACACTGGAAGCCCTGACAGCTGCAGTAACTTGCCTTGTGTGGTATCCCATGGACCAGAAAGGTACACTGGTGACAAGGTGTGACTGAAGTTCCCCTCTACTCACTTCCTCTTCCCTGTCTAATGAATAACTAGACTAGGGATCCCCATGTATTGTCTGCTCTACACATATGTATCTATAAAACAGAGCAACTTCTTCCTGCTGAAATGACTGCCCAAAGTTATAGAAACACATTTATCAAATTGTGCTTAGTAAAAAAAAAAAAAAAACTTAGTATACCATCCACGGAATCTCTATTAGGCTGGGTTCACACTGGTACGCCAAACGCTCCAACATTGGGGAGCACGACATGTGAAAAATCAATGTTTCCCTATAAGAGCTCAACTGGTCCAACGAAAGTCGGTCCGACTTAGAAAATGCTCCCTATACTACTTCAGTCTGACTTTGGTCATACTTCAGCCCATTGAATATCATTGAAGTCGGATCAAAGTAGGATCCTTGTCCTTACCATCTGACTTTTGACATCCCACATGGTGATTACAGCAGCAGTAAAAGGAATTTATCTCACACTGGGATTGTTTTGATTGGTCAAATGACAAGTCTGACTTTCCCAAAATTGCTTCCTGTTCATTCAAGTCGGATGGATGTAGGACCAATGTAGGACTGATGTCGCAAAGCAAAGTATGATGAAAGATGTATGACTCTAGCGTCGTACCAATGTGATCCCAGCCCCATGGCTGGGTTCACACTGATACTACATGACAGTCCTACTACTTTCATCCTACTTTGCTCTGCGACATCAGTCTTGCATCCATCCGACTTGAATGAACAGGATACTACATTGATCCAACTTTGTGATAGAATGACTTGTTCTTTGACCAATCACAAGAATCCCAGTGTGACCTAAATTCCTTTTACTGCTGCTGTAATCACCATGTCAGATGCCAAAGTCAGATGGTAAGGACAAGGATCCTACTTTGATCCGACTTCAATGATATTCAATGGGCTGAAGTAGGATCAAAGTCGGACCAAAGTAGTACAGGGAGCATTTTCAATCAGACCAACTTGTGTCGGACCAGTTAAGACGGCTCTCATAGGAAAACATTGATTTTCACACGACATGCGACATGAGCTCCCAATGTCGGGCCAGTGTGAACCCAGCCTAAAATGCCAATAAAACTAGAAATCATGATGCAGTACACCTGAAAAGAATCTACAATTAATCGGGCTGTTTATCTTTCCTACCTAGATAATCAGAGTACGTATCAAAGGCTTGCTACAGGATTTGAGCTTTTTTGCACGGAAGCAGCAAGAGAAAAAAATAAAAAAAAACTGTAGCAAGGAATGTTATAAATGCTTTTCAGGTGCTCCCATAATTAAAGTGCATGGAGCAAAAAAATAAATAAAAATCTACTGTATGGCACACCGCTCTTTAAATGCGTGGGGAACATGCAAATGTTAGCCTTAGGGTTCAAGGGTCAACATAAATTTTGAAATTAAGACTTAAAGGATCCCTTTTAATAAGTATTTATTTTAGAATGGCAATCTGAAAACGCAACATGAAACTGCATTAGCAGAATTCATACTTACTCAGGTTTAATGCTGCCATTCCACCCTGTGGGGCTGATGGGTAAACACTTGGTACACTTGTGGTCATAAAGTCTGCTATTTGTTGTAATGCCAATAACCCAGTGGGATTTTTTCCTTTCTTGAATTGGTCCTGGATCATGGTTTCCAGTTCTTCACAAAAGGCCTAAGGATGAAAAAAAAAAAAAAAAAAAAACAACAAAAAGTAAAAAAGTAAACTGCCATTGACTAGGGTTATGACAATTCTGCTGTCAAACAACTAATCACTGCATATTTTTAAAAGGTTTAAAATAAATGTAAACAAGAGTGAACTGCTAAATGCAAAGTCTAAGGGTGCATTCACACTTGTGAAAGCACCCTGACTGCGATTATATGAGAGAACCCCACCGAGGGGTTGCTGTGATTACCTGCAGAAGACAGCCTAAATTAATGCAATAGGAGGCTGCTGGCTGTCCCAAACCAATCATGCCCGTCCGGGGTTCTCACATATAAAAATCGCAGGCAGGGTACATTCGCAAGTGTAACTAAAGATAAATATAATATTTAAGAGACAGTTTTACCTGCCAAAGTATTTGTGAATCTATTCAGGCAGTCTTGTGTGGCAGACTACCCTGACACCATACTGCGCAATTAACCTGTTATAGTGAAATGAAGAGAAAATCTACAGTGGTCTGGAGACTCTGCAGGAAGAGGATGTGTAGCAGGGGCCACAGGGAAGATCTCTTTGGATCATGGATGTGGGAGAACTTGCCAGGGAAAGGAGAGTCCTGCATTATAAAAATACAGTGGGTAAAATTATTATTTGAACCCCTGCAGATTTTGTAAGTTTGCCCACTTACAAAGAAATAAAAGGTCTATACATTTTGTATCATAGGTGTATTTTAAATGAGAGACAGAATATCAACCAAACATCTAGATAAAAACATATGATACAAATGTTATAAATTGAGTTGCAGTTCAGTTGAGTAAAATAAGTATTTGATCCCCAAGCAAAACTTGACTAATTACTTGGCGGAGAAAGCCTTGTTGGCAAGTACAGAGGTAAGACATTTCTTGTAGTTGGTTACCAAGGTTGCACACATCTCAGAAGGGATTTTGGTCCACTCTGCTTTACAGATCTCTGAATCCTTAAGGTTTCTTGGCACGTCAACTCGAAGTTTCAGCTCCCTCCATAAATTTTCTATAGGCAAACTTGTTATACTTGCCTCCACTGTGCAGCTCGTTTTGCACAGAGTGACCCCGATCCACGTCTTCTGGAGTCCCTCGGTGGCTGTCTCTGGTCCTCCCTGCAAGAACTCCACACATTCATGCGAGCTCGCATTGTGTGGAGTCCTTGCGGGCGTGCTCCCGTGATACAGCGAGTGGCCATAGCTGCTCACTGCATCACCCGGTCCCGCCCCTCGGCGCACCGCATCATTGGATGTGATTGACAGCAGCACAAGCCAATGGCTGCTCTGCTTTCAATCCATCCGCTCTAGCCAATCAACGGCCAGGCTGAACGGCGAAGAGGATGACGGGGCGGAGCACAAGACTTGAGGGGTCAGGCAAGTATAACGGGGGGCCGGTATTGTCGGAAGTTTTTTCACCTTAATGCATAGCATGCATTAAGGTGAAAAAACTTTTACCTTTACAACCCCTTTAAGGTCTGGAAACTGGCTAGGCTACTCTATGACCTTAATGTGCTTCCTCTTGAACCACTCCTTTGTTGCCATGGCGGTATGTTTTGGGCCATTGTCAAGCTAGAAGGCCAATCCATGACCCATCTTCAGTGTTCTGGCTCAGGGACTGAGGGAAGACCGTTCAAGATTTTACAATACATTGGCCCCTCAATGCAGCAAAGTCTGCCTGTACCTTTTTTTTTGCTAAACAGCCCCAAAGCATAAATGTTTCCACCTCCATGGTTGATTGTAGGGACGGTGTTCTTAGGGTCAGAGTCCGCATTTTTATTCCTCCAAACACAGCGAGTCAAGTTAATGCCAAAGAGCTACATTTTGGCCTCTTCTGACCACAACAATTTCTCCTAATGCTACTCCGAGTCATTTAGGTGCCCATTGGTAACCTTTAGACTGGCCAGTACATGTGCCTTCTTGAGGAGGGAGACCTTGTGGGCGGCTGCAGGATTTTAACCCATGGCGGCGTATTGACTTATCAATGGTTTGTTTAGTGACTTTGGTCCCAACTGCCTTGAGATCATTCACAAGCTTCTCACGTGTAGTTCTGGGTTGATCCCTCACTTTTCTCATCCTGATCATCCTTACCCCATGAGGCAAAATCTTGCATGGAGCTCCAGACTGAGGGGGACTTATGGTTATTATGGTTATTTTGGATTTCTTCCTTTTAAGAATAAATTGCTCCCACCGTTGTCTCCTTTCTCACCAAGCTTCTTGCTGATGGTCTTGTAGTCCATTCCCATCCTTGTGCAGGTCTATAATCTTGTCCCTGCGTCCTTTGACCATGCTGGCGAGGTTTGAATGAAAGGAAGAGATTCTGTGGACAGGCGTCTTTTATACACATAACGAGTTGTTGCTAGGAGCACCTTCTTAAAAGCAGAGCTCCGTCCACCCCTTTAAAAATTGAAAGTCAGCAGCTAAATATACTGTAGCTGCTGACTTTTAACATTAGGACACTTAGCTGTGTTTGAGTCCAGCGATGTCAGCACAGCAGCCGATGTTTACATTGGCTGGTTGGATGCTGCCGCAACCATTGCAGGAGAAGGAAACCCGGAAGTGTAGCCTTTCGGCTTCACGGCTGGGTCCCTACTGCACTGAACACTCTCACTGGCCCAGGAAAAGGGGAGGGATGGGGGGGGGCAAACTGCTGACGTAACTCGCCGCTGTCTCCTGGAAGTGGGGACAGGGTGCTCCACCACGACTAGGTGCCAAATGTGGCACCGAGGCGGGGGGAGGAATCAGATAAGCAGAAGTTCCACTTTTGGGTGGAACTCCACTTTAAATTGACAGGACCAATCTGTGTACCACATACTGTAGCCAGTCTGTGGGAGCCAGATTTATTGTTGGTTGGTAGGGGATCAAATACTTATTTTACACACTGGATTGCAACTCAATTTTTAACATTTGTATTGTATGTTTTTTTTCTGGGTTTTTGGTTGATATTCTGTCTCTCATTTAAAATACACCTATGATAATTATAGACTCTTCATTTCTTTGCAAGTGGACCAACATGTATTCTGAGGACAAAGTGCTACTAAACACCAGATTTAATGAGTAGAATTCATGATTAAAAAATATAAATGAGCTCCCCGGCCATCACGGCTACCTGCAGGAGGTGAACTCACATCCATGTTAATTAAGATGCCTCAGATTGCAGATTTATTTTTAATCCACAATTAGCAGGGCTTTGCAGCCAAACTGTTTGCAAGAACACGGAGCCCAACAGTGACACTTAAGGATATACTGAAATAAACTATATTTACTTAAAATAAAAAATCACAGTGAAAATTAAAGCCTAAAGACCCCTTTCACAATGGAGGTGTGTTTCAGTCACTCTAGTGCTAAAAATAGCTTTTGTAAATCGCCTGAAAAAAGCCTCATCTGCAATTCCAGTGTGAAAGCCCAAATGCTTTCCACACTGTGGCGCTGCACTGGCAGGACGTAAAAAAAAAAAAGTCAGGCAAGCAGCTTCTTTTAGGCATGGTGTATACACCGCTCCTAAAGCGCCCCTGCCCACTGAGATCAATGGGCAGCGCCAAAGCGCCTTAGAAACCCCTTTATTCTGCCCCTAGCTGGGGTTAAAAGCACTGCAAAAACGACGGTAAAGAGCCACTAAAACTAGCGGCGCTTTACCGCGGACACCCCTGCGCTGGCAGTGTGAAAAGGCTCCAAGTGCAGCAAAAAACACAATCAGAAAAGTCAGCATAAGAGACATGACAGTCAGTAGGATTTGTCCTTTCCGACTCCTCTTCTGTTAGTCAAAGGAACAGTTTGGACTAAGTTGGTCTGATTTTTGTTTTTGTGATTTGACATGTTTTTCATCATGGGCCTTTTTATTGCAGCATTCTTTGTTTTTTGTCCCTGTTAACTCACCGGGCTTTGAAGTATCATAGAAACTCTCTTTTTCTGCTCCATCATGTTGAAGTCCTGTCGAAGATCAGGTGCCATGTTTCTTTCTCTAAGGTACTCCGGGTTATTCTCATCCACCCGGTCAAAATATTTTTCCTTGTGGGGAGCATTCGTAGGGGGTGGTGAAGTCACCACCCCTGCACTGGAATCACCATTCATAGCTCACTCTTAACCGGTCCTAAACACAAGGAGAAAAAAAATAAAAAAATCAATAAGATTTCATATAACTGAACCTAAAATATCCATCTCTGTTGCATACTAACTCAACAACAAGTTAAAAAAAAAAGAGATTTTTAATACAGCTTACCTGTAAAATCTTTTTCTTGGAGTACATCACGGGACACAGAGCGGCATTCATTACTATATGGGTTATATGGAGTACCTTCAGGTGTAGACACTGGCAATCTTCAAACAGGAAATGCCCCTCCCTATATAACCCCCTCCCATAGGAGGAGTACCTCAGTTTTGTAGCAAGCAGTATGCCTCCCAAAATGGTCCTCAAAAGAGGGGTGGGAGCTCTGTGTCCCGTGATGTACTCCAAGAAAAAGATTTTACAGGTAAGCTGTATTAAAAATCTCTTTTTCTTTATCGTTACATCACGGGACACAGAGCGGCATTCATTACTATATGGGATGTCCCAAAGCAATGCTTACAATGAGGGGAGGGAGAACATCTCCAAGACAAAAGGATTTAATTTAGAGATATACTCAAATCATAATAAATCCAACTTATTTGAGAAAAATAATCTTAAATTTTAAATTTAACTCAAAAAAAAGAGGAGCCCCCGGATCCGAGGGTCTCAAACTGCAGCCTGCAGCACTGCCTGCCCGAAGGCAGTATCAGTATTCCTTCTTACGTCCAACCTGTAGAATTTTGTAAATGTGTGGACAGAAGACCAGGTTGCCGCCTTGCAAACTTGAGCCATAGAGATCTGGTGGTGTGCTGCCCAGGAGGCGCCCATGGCTCTAGTAGAATGAGCCCTTAATGATACTGGAGGAGGCAACCCTTTCAAGCCGTAGGCCTGAGTGATCAATTGCTTAATCCACCTAGAAATGGTGGACTTTGCAGCTGCCTGCCCCTTCTTGGGCCCATCCGGTAGAATAAACAGCACATCTGTTTTCCGGATCTTCTCTGTAGCTTTAAGATAGGCCTTCATGGCCCTGACGATATCCAAGGTATGCAGCAACCCTTCCTTTCTGGAAGTAGGTTTAGGGAAGAAGGATGGTAATACCAAATCCTGGTTCAAATGAAAACTGGATATGACCTTCGGTAAGAAGGAAGGATGAGGGCGGAGAACGACCCTGTCCTTATGAAATATAAGATATGGTTCCTTACAGGATAAGGCTGCCAGTTCCGAAACTCTTCTTGCGGAAACTATGGCAACCAAAAACACCAACTTCCTTGTCAGTAGAACCAAAGGAACTTCAGCCAACGGCTCAAACGGTTGTTTCTGTAAACTCGACAGAACAAGATTTAAATCCCACGGACAAAGCGGGGATTTAACTGGAGGTTTAATACGTAAGACCCCTTGAAGGAAGGTCTTAACCATCGAGTGGGTGGCCAGTGGCCGCTGAAACCACACTGACAGGGCAGAAATCTGTCCTTTGATTGTGCTTAATGCCAATCCTTTATCCACTCCTAGCTGGAGAAAACTTAAAACTCTATCTATGGTGAACTTGCGAGGAAGCCATAGCTTGGACTCGCACCAGCCTATATAGGCCTTCCAGACCCTGTGATAAATCACCCTAGAGACCGGTTTCCTGGCTCTGATTAGGGTAGAGATTACTTTCTGAGACAGACCTCTACCCCTGAGAATCAAGGATTCAGCTTCCAGGCCGTCAAATTTAGATGCCGTAAGGCAGGGTGGAGGATCGGACCTTGCGATAGCAGGTCTGGCCTTAGAGGCAGAGTCCAAGGGTTTCCCACTACCATCCTTAGGATTAGTGAGTACCAAGCCCTTCTGGGCCATGCTGGAGCTACCAGGATAACTGGTATGTGCTCCACCCGGATCCTGCGCAGCAGGCGGGGTAGTAACTGGAGCGGGGGAAACGCATAAAGAAGCTTGAACTGATGCCAAGGGCAAACCAGAGCATCGGTTCCGCAGGCCATCGGATCCCTTGAGCGGGACATGAACCTGTCTAGCTTCTTGTTGAGTCTCGATGCCATGATATCCACGTCCGGCACTCCCCATCTTTGGCAGAGTGCTTGAAAGACTTGTGGATGCAGAGACCATTCCCCCGGCCATAGAGTCTGGCGGCTTAAGAAGTCCGCCTGAAAGTTGTCCACTCCGGGAATGAATATTGCCGATATGCAGGGCACATGAGCCTCTGCCCATAGGAGAATCAAGCTCACTTCTCTCTGAGCGGCCTGACTCCTGGTCCCCCCTTGGTGATTTATGTATGCCACTGCCGTGGCATTGTCTGATTGAATTCTCACCGGGAGCCCCTGCAATTTCGACGTCCAAGCCCTGAGGGCTAGTCGAACAGCTCTGAGCTCCAAGATGTTGATGGGTAAAAGCTTCTCTGGCTTTGCCCAAATACCTTGGCGAGTGGAACCATCCACAATCGCTCCCCAGCCCGTCAGGCTGGCGTCTGTGGTCACTATCTTCCAAGCCACTGGGCTGAAAGATTTTCCCTTCAGTAGATTCTGAGGGTCTAACCACCAACACAGACTTTGCCGGACTCTTGATGAGAGAGGCAACGGGATATCCAAGGCCTGTGGCCTTCTGCTCCATGCTGACAGGATGGCTGCCTGCAGGATGCGAGTGTGGCTCTGGGCGTATGGCACCGCCTCGAAAGTAGCCACCATCTTGCCTAGTAATCTCATACATAGGCGAATAGTCGGTTCTTTCTTGCTTAGAACCAGTAGGATTAATTCCTTGATGGCTTTGACCTTCCTCAGAGGTAGGAACACCCCTTGTTGTTCCGTGTCTAATCTCATGCCGAGATATTCCAACTGCCTTGTGGGCTGGAATGCTGACTTTTCTCGATTTAGGACCCAGCCGAACCTCTCGAGGTATTGGACCGTGAGGGCCACTGCTCGTTCCAAGCCGGGAGACGAGTGGTCTATGACTAGGTCGTCCAGGTATGCTAGGATCGTGACCCCTTGGATCCTTAGCTTGGCTAGGATTGGAGCTAGAACCTTCGTGAACACCCGGGGGGCCGTAGCCAACCCGAAGGGAAGCGCCACGAATTGGAAATGACGCGAAGCCACCATGAAGCGTAGATATCTTTGATGTGGCTGATAAATTGGAACATGAAGGTAGGCATCCTTTATGTCTAAGGACGCCATGAAGTCGTCTTTTTGGAGTGTGGCAGCTGCTGACCGCACGGATTCCATCCGAAATGAGCGGACTTTTAAGTATGCATTTACCATCTTTAGGTCCAAAATTGGCCTGACATCTCCATTGGGCTTTAGGATGATGAATAGGTTGGAGTAGAAACCCAGCCCCTGTTCCAGGACTGGTACCTCTACTATTACTTCCTGGGAAAGTAGATGATCTAGAGCCGACCTTAATGCGGCTCTTTTCTCCAGATCGTTTGGAATCCTCGACTCCTGGAAATGAGGAGGAGGAAACCTTAGGAATTCTAGCTTGTAGCCTGTGGCCACGGAAGACCGTACCCACTCGTCGGGAATGCTGGCTTCCCAAATCTCCGAAAAGAGTCGCAGCCTTCCCCCCACCTTCGTGGGTGGGGGCGCCCCTTCATGAGGTAGACTTGGGGGCTGGTTTTGCTGGCTTGCGAAACCACTGCCTCTTGCCCCTAACAGCCTGTCCTCGTGATCTGCTGTTGAAGCCGAAGTTTGTTCTTGCAGGAGGCCGTCGATACTGCTTGGCATTAGAGGGCCCCTGCCCAGGGGAGGACTGTCGTTTAAACGCAGGTCCCTGAACCCTCTTCTTAGTTGGCAAGAGAGTACTCTTGCCGCTTGAAATGGTCTGAATGTATTTATCTAAGTCCTCTCCGAAGAGCCGTCCTCCATGGAAGGGAAACCCTGCCAGGAGCTTCTTGCATGGGGGCTCAGCCTCCCAGCTCTTTAACCATAAGAGTCTTCTCATATGGATAAGGGATAATGATAAACGTGACGCTTGTTGGATAGAATCCTTGATTGCGTCTACCGTAAAACATATGGCCTTAGGGACATCCGAAAATTCTTCTGCCTGCTCGGCAGGAATAAGTTCAAGCATTTGCTTAAATTGATCCGATAAAGCTTGAGCGACTCCAATCGCAGCCACGGCTGGCTGTACTACTGCCCCTGCAGAAGTGAAGGAGTTCTTAAGTAGGGCTTCCAAGCGTCTATCAACTGGATCTTTGAAAACCTGTACGTTTTCTACAGGACATGTTAACGATTTGTTAACACATGAGATGGCTGCGTCTACTGCAGGAGAAGCCCATCTCTTGGAAAACTTTTCTTCCATAGGATATAAGACAGAAAATTTCTTAGGTGGAAAGAAAACCTTGTCTGGTTTGTTCCACTCTTGGAACAAGACTTCCTCCAATAGAGGATGGATCGGAAACACAGCACTGCTTTGAGGCGCCCTCAGTGAGCCCAAAGCTGAAACCGTCGATACCTGGAGATCTGGTACAGGCAGGTTGAATGCCTTATGGACCAAGTCCGTCAAGCCCTGAATCCACCAGCTCTCCCTCAGGGAGACTGCCCCAGACTCCTCTGTATCCGGATCTTCGATCCCTGAACCTACTTGGTCTCTGTCCAAGAGGTCCAATTCCCCAGAGGAAAGGACCTCCTCTTCCGAGGGTCCGCGCACGGGTGACGGAGATCTATTCCGCTTACTACCCCGCATGGCTGCGGCTATCATTTCTCCCATGCTTCTCCGCATCTCATTTAAAGAGGCGAGTAACACCTCCTCCGTGACCACCTTAGGGTTGGGTTGACTCGCGTCAGCTCTAGCCCCAGACCCCGATGGCCCAAAGGCTCCCTGTGGGGAAAGCAGCGGCATAGCTCTATCCGAGACCTCAGATTCTGCGGGGGAATCCCCACCTTTTGTACCCTCTGATCTTGATGCCATGGTACAATACCGAGGTACACCTGCTACTTATTGGTACCTGGGACTTATAATAGTCAAATGCCCAAACACCTGTTTGGGGAATAAAAAATGTTTCCTCTACCCTAGATGACACCTTTTTTTTTTTTTTTTTTCAAAGAAAAACTTTTCTTCTTTTTTTTTTTTTTTTTTCAATCTAGGCAAGAAAAAACATTCTATCCCCCTGAGTAGTATTGCCAAAGAAAAGACTATGAGATGGAAAAGAAAACCAGCCTATTCCTAGGCTAAACCACAATCTTCTGAAGACTGTAGTATTCTTTCTGGCCACTGTGTGTCCTCAGCGCCCCGTGCTTCACTCCAGTCCTTCCTCCCTTAAGCCAGAGAAATGAATGAGCTGTGGCATCTAAGGAAGGGCCGCCCCTTCCTTTAAACCACTGACCCGCCCTTCCCCCCCCAGCTAAAACGGCGCCAAATGCGTCTATAACACGTGCACGCGCACCGCGCGCGCGCCCGCCGACGGGGGGGGGGGGGGGTTGGGAGGAAGGGCCTCTCTGTTCCTGCAGCCGCAGGCCTGGAACACACGAGGAGGTCAGCGTTTTGCCTGCCTTGCAGGCATGAGGGAGAGGACTGGATAGAGCATCGCCTGGAGGCTTGCAGGTAAGCATAGCTCTCTGACACACACATACACTTGTACATAAAAGGCCCCACTCACAGCTTTTCCAACACTACCAGGGAGGTCACTTTTTATGGGGAAATATAACATATAGAGCCATCCTATCTTCATGATATGTGACTGGTTTGCCAGATGCAATGCATAACCTTAGGCATGTCCCCTGTGACCTCCCAGAAAAAACTTGCTAAGAGCCAAGCCCCGCAGGTTTTTCCCCTTACTTACCTGCTCCATGCCGCAGGACTTTGCCAAGCAAGAGGTCCAATCTTCCCCCATCTCCGTGGGGATGTCTAGACCTTCAGGCCCTGGGAACCTTCTTCTTCCATGAAGGATCCACTGTCCTGGGCCCATACAGCACCCTGGCAAACAGAAAACATTAGGCGCCCCAAAGGTTTTCTAAGTTCTGGGCCCAGGGTCCAGCTCTCTTAAAAAGAAAGCATTATGGGCTATACCCCAAGGGTTTGGGGTCCGGTTACTGACCACTTTAGCGCGCAGGCTTTTTTGGACAGAACCGGTAGCTCACCTAATCCCAAGGATGCGGAGGCAAGCTAAACCATGACTAACACCTAAGACACTGGCGTAAAAACTGAGGTACTCCTCCTATGGGAGGGGGTTATATAGGGAGGGGCATTTCCTGTTTGAAGATTGCCAGTGTCTACACCTGAAGGTACTCCATATAACCCATATAGTAATGAATGCCGCTCTGTGTCCCGTGATGTAACGATAAAGAAATAAAAAATAAAAATGTAAAAAATAAATAATTTTTTTCTTCTTCAGACGACCCTATTACGTTATGACAGTCGCTCTCTGGTTTTCCCAGTACAAACCTTCACCATTACACACACTGGACCTGCATCACCACCCAGCTGATTGTACCAATAGGAGCTGAAATTATACTCTTTATGGGAACGCACTTGAGCTCCAGTTGTCTGCTAGGTGACCATAGAAAGTGGGAACCCCAATAATTTGAACTGCACAAGGGCCCCAACTGTATATATTTCTATTTTTCTTGTAAATTCCTTTTAATAACAAAATATATGACCGGAGGGCCTCAGCAGGCACAACACCCACCCACTGCAAAATGTCATTTTAAAATCTTTTTTGGCAGCCATATACAACATGTTTCAAATAGGTCAACAAAAATCTTGTTCAAGCTTGGAGAACTGCATACCAATTTCAAAACCCGAAATTGCATCTATAGGAGGTTCCTTCATACTTGGGCTTTATTCAACAATCTGAATATTCAGTCCAACAGTAAAATGTTTGTTTTAAAATATTTATAAAAATGACCTAATTTTTCAGTTTTGCTTGCTTTGTCTAAAATCAATACAAAAGCATTGTATTGTCAACGTTTTAAATGGAGGTCAGTCCGTCTTTTTCCAAGACAACAATGAAACATGGTGTCCGACTACAAAGTAGTAGTAGTAGTAGTAGTAGTAGTAGTAGTAGTAGTCGTAGCCCCCCCCCCCCCCCCCCAGCAAAAAATAAATAAAATTAATAATGGAAGAGGTGATCAAAAGGGACCACCAAAAGAAAACTATTTTTGGGAGAGAAGGGGACACAAATGTTATTTGGTTACAGCGTCGCACGACCACGCAATTGTTGGTTAAAGTAACGCAGTACCGTATCGCAAACAATGGCCAATAGCTGTGAAGGCCTTGTTAACATAATGACTTTATTGACAGACTGCTTTCTGGAAAAAGAGCAAAGAAGCTGAAAACCTTTTGCCTTGTGCGCACACCCCTGTGTGATGAAAACTTTACACACACCTCACATATGGCAGAGGAATGCAAGATCTGTCAGCATTAAACAGAATGATAGGCAAAAGGCTGATAAGAGGGATGAACTTGTAAAAATTGACAAAACAACTACAAGAAAAATTCCAGCTATGCAGAGTCGGCTGTACTCCTGTGAAACATAGTTTTCTTTATATCCTGGCTAGGCAGGGTTGTATATAAAATGGAAACAAAAAACTTAAACATTACAGGAAGATTAAAGAAAATGGAGTCCTTTGCGCCTTTGGCTTCATTTCAGGTACAAATTCAGGCAGAAATTTGGACCCGATTCCTCCCTGAAAAGGAGAACTGGGATGCACAGAACCCCCTGCTGCAAGCTGCGGCCTGAACCCAGCCTGAGGGAGAGAAATCTATTGGATTCTCCAATTCTTTCTAAAACAGTGATGGAGCAATCTTCTCTGGCTATTGTATTCTGACAGCTGACACCCGCGGCTGTCAGAATACCAGAGCAACGAGTTCATCTGATTGGCTGCTGTGACTGTTTAACCAATTTATGTCGAGATCCTTTGATTTCATTAAAGTCGGGTCATGTATGGCTTAGGATGTTGTACTGTTTTTAACCAATCTGTGCACAAAGCATGAACTTATGAGGCATGTACAGTACATGTGATAAGAAATCATAAAGATCACATCTCTCTACTTTTCTCTACAGACACACACAAATTATACAGAAAACGCAAATTTAAATTACCCTTTAAAAGTATAAATAATGCTCCTTTTATAAATAGAAATGAGGCAATGAGGCATTGTGAATTTATGCTACAAAAAAAGGGGAGTATGACCAGAGGGCAATTTTACTTCATAATAACGGGAATTTTATTAAATAATAAACTGAAGCAATTACAGGGCTCTCTCACCTGGAAAACATGAATTTAGCATCATTTCATTAAGTTTCAAGTACACTACTAAGTGACAAAGTATGATTAAAAAAACGGAGGCCCCATCACCGAGATTGACCATGAAGAGAAAGTTCAACATCAAAGAGTAATTCAAGATTCTGTATACTCAACAGCTGTCATCGACATGAGGGGCTGAAATAATCCATTTACCAATATCCACCAAAGACTGAGCTCAGACATTTTAGCCCATACAATGGTGATCCCAACGCCAATGGTCAAGGCCTTAGAAAAGGCAACACTACTATGGAAGACGGTCTCAGCACTGCAGCTCCCACTTTCTAATTCACCTAGATGAATGCCATTTTAAAAATCGCATCTATAGCTAAACAAACTTTCCATTATTTATCTTTCTTGCCCCCTTCAGCCAATTCATCGAGATCTCCAATCACGTCACTTCTGGTTACCGTTAACAGTCAGTAATTTGAGATTTAGACAAATTGCTGTTTTGACATAACAATGGGAAGCGTATAAACTCTGGTACATGAAAAGTTTGCCAAAAAAACAGCTTTGGAGGAAAAAGTACTGGAGTGTACACGTTTCCCGTTGTCAAAACAGCCACTTGTCTAAATCTCCAATTACTGGTGGGTTCCAGACAGTAACCAGAGGTGACGTGATTGGAGATCTTGATGAATTGGCTATTCTGACAGAATATCGGCATAGTTTTGACATGAGCTACTTGGACTGGATCGGGTAAAAATTTCATGCCCAAGATTCCCTGCAGCTGGCAGAGTATATTTGGAAGGAACAATACTGATCCTCACTTCTCTACCCAAACCCAACATTGGTCTATATTGCAACACCTGCCCCTAGTGCATAAGGGTGGTCAGACATTGGGGAACCATTGCAGGATTTTCTCTTGCAAGCATGAACACCCCAAGAACTATTTTGGCCACGTGATTTTCTCTGAGATTAGGCACACATTTATTACATTTTGGTTGGTTATATCTCCCACCCCCCTTTTTTCCCCCCTCCCACCTACTTCTAATGATGTACCGCCTGCATTCTTGGATGGAGAAGGTTGTTCTTTACATTTGTCTAATAAATTCTGGATCCTCCCATGCAGCCAGATATAAGGCTTTCCTTTGGTTATGTAGGACCTGGTAACCTTCCAACCCCAGGTTCCTGTAAAGCGTATTGTTATATTTTGATTATTGTGCATTTGTTTAATGGCTCCTACCTACAATGTGGTCAGCTACTGGTGGTTTGGCGGGGGACAGGATGGGGCGACTAGGAATGTTGTGTACGGATGTTACTATTCTGCACGATACGTCTTTGTGGTTGGTTTCAATAAAAGCTTCAATCCAAAACGCACCATCTTGCTTAGAAAAGTAGATTTCATCAGAGAACATCATAACCTAGGTCCCACACACTTTCCTCGACTCCCAACCAAAGCTGGGACGACTGTTGGAGCAAGTAGAGTTTAACTAAAGATTGTTGGAAAAACGAATAAATGTTCCCCAACTGCACTAAAGAGGGACAATTTTCTGCCAAACATTTTATATTTAAAATTGTATTTTATTTTAATGTACTGTATTTTGGTGAATGTGTACAACAGAAAGCAGGACCACCGGCATATTAAACAACTGCTCTTACCTACATGTCATATGGAATTTTTCACGTTCCATTATAATAAAATATTTTCATGAAATATGTCCCGGAATTATAATTACCAACACTTTCCACTTTTCCAATTGTTCAGTCCTAAACAGGTGGGAATGATTAGGAAAAAGTGGAAACAGATGTTGAGAATACTACAATAAAAGTCTGAAGTCCCGTAGAAAATGAAGTCTTCTGCAGGTTCACTGAAAGTTTATTCACATGAAAAAAATATTTTTGTTCTCCAATTCAGAAAACGGGTAGAAAGCATTAGAACCCGAGAAGGAGCAAGATAACAGGATCTTTATGTCCATCGGCTTTATCTGTGTGCTATCCCTCAATCTCAAAATGCCAGAACAGCAGTTGCTTTCAGCCTTTCCCGAGGCTGCACTGCCCTCATGGATGAAGCCAAGAAGAACCGTGACCGACATTTCCAATGCCTTCAGCCTCATTGTCTTTCACTAGCAGAGAACTACATAAAAGCAAACTTGATGTAAAAAGGTCTATTACCACCTCGAATGCACCATATAACAACTATACATTTCAAGTGGTCTTAAGGTACGTTCACACTGGGGCGGTGCGGGCATTAGCGGGAAAAGGAAGGAAAACTGGGGGCAAGTTTTTTTGGACTTTTCAGGCACAGTATGCTGGTAAGAATACAGTCGTACAAAGAGAAATTCTCTAAAATTAGATTTATTTGAACATAGAAATACAGTTCATATATTAAAAACTTGACGTTCCAACGGAACTAACAAACTAGCTAGGCATTGCAATATGCCGCCAAACCATGACAGGAGATAGTCAACAAAAAATCAAAACAATCATACAGTGTTTCAAAAATAAATGAAATACAAACTATAGAAAGTAGATTAGATAATAAGAATATCCTGTGTGGGTGAAGGAGGTTCGGACAAACTGTCTGAAAGATGGAACTTTCAATGTGTCATTACATTGCAAGTTCTATCTTTCAGACAGTTTGTCCGAACCTCCTTCACCCACACAGGATATTCTTATTATCTAATCTACTTTCTATAGTTTGTATTTCATTTATTTTTGAAACACTGTATGATTGTTTTGATTTTTTGTTGACTATCTCCTGTCATGGTTTGGCGGCATATTGCAATGCCTAGCTAGTTTGTTAGTTCCGTTTGAACGTCAATTTTTAATATATGAACTGTATTTCTATGTTCAAATAAATCTAATTTTAGAGAATTTCTCTTTGTACGACTGTATTCTTACCAGCATACTGTGCCTGAAAAGTCCAAAAAAAAAAAAAAAAAAAAAAAAAAACTTGCCCCCAGTTTTCCTTCCTTCTCATACGTATTAGGACGTGGCACCCTCTTATATTACTAAGTATCCACTTGTTCACTACATGTGAGGATACGGTTTTATTCCCTAGCGGGAAAAGAGCTGCTAGTTTTAGCGACATTTTACCGCTGTTATAGCTGCGCTTTTCACCACTGCTAGGGGCCAAAGAAAGGGCTAACCAACATCGCCAAGGACACCGGCCGCCTAGAATTAGGCCTCACGCGCCCTTAAAGGCATTAGTGTTGCGGCGCTACTAAAGCACTTGGAAGACGCTACGGCAGCGCTGCCCATGCAGGGCGTTTTGGGAGTGGTGTATACACCGCCCCAAAGATGCTGCTTGCAGGACTTTTTTTCCCTGTCCTGCAAGCGCAACACCACAGTGTGAAAGCACTCGGCTATCACACTGGGGTGGCATGAGAAGGGCTTTACAGATGATCGTATTTTTAGCTCTAAAATACATGAAAAGCACCTCAGTGTAAAAAAAACTCTTAAAGTGGTTCTAAAAGGCAGACTTTTTTTTTTTACCTTTATGGATCAAGATAAAAAAATAACTTCCATGTGCAGCAGCCCTAATAGTTACCTGAGCCCCATCGCAATCCAGCCATGTGCGCGAGGAGCCTTATGTTATGAAGTGTGTGACGGAACTAACGTTTCCCTTGCTGGTTTAAACAATGTATGCAATGTTTCAATATAAATAAAACTCTTCTAAAAAAAAAAAAAAAAAAAAGTATATTCTTGAGCGACACTGCTTGACATTGACATTCTTTGATGTACCTAATCTTCCGTGTCCTTACTGGCTTTTAGATCACACATAATCCGGGCACATAATCCAGTCCTGAGATCACGCGAACCATCATTTTCTCAAACTATTTAGGAGTCCTCAAGAGTTGCTCAGTTTTACTACTATTCATGCCCCTCATCACGTAGCTACGGTCATGTACTGCTAAATCTTGGTACTGAACAATGACCTTTGCTCCAATCCAGGCCTTAAGGACACCCAGGGCCCATTTTAGCTCTGGCTTGAGAAAGGGTCATTCTGGACCTGAAACATCATCAGATGTAAAAAGAGAGATATTATCTTGGATGCTACTCATGCAATATGAAATCTACTTGCCACAAATAAAAGCATTATTTACAAGTTATTGATGGTGAATATTTGTACATCTTGGTGAGAACAGTCCAAGAGACACAATGTAATATTCAAACCCAAACATCCAATATATCTGGCATGGCCAAAGAATACGGAGGAAAGGAAGAATTTTGTAACCGACTCCCCCACTGCAGGTTCCAAAGCCCCACTCCAGGCAGGAGAGAGAGAAAAAAAAAAAAACACACACACACACACACACACACACACACACACACACACACACACACACACACTACTGAACCCCTAAACTGTATGGGTTAAGTGCTCGTTGAAGCCTGGTAAAGCCCAACAGTTTTTATTTTCGTTAAACCCACCCGTGCTGAATGAAAAAAAAAAAAAACAAGGAAGAAGTGCTGCACTAACTATGCAATGTTAGTATAGCTATTGTGTTCTGTCAGGGGGATGGCCCTCCTGCCAGAAAACACCAGTCGGCACTCTCGACCACTGGCAGAGATCACCGATTGGGTGCCAATCGGCAGACTTTTTTCGGTCACGCCCTGGCTTCAGTTGGACCGGCTTCCGTACTGACAAGTCGAATGTATGCCGGTTTCAAATCGAACTGGCTGATTCAACCTGATATTCAGCCTGTGTGTACGGCCTTTGAGTCTAGGTCAGGGGTCTAGGGCCCCTGCTCTGGGATGGGAGGCTGACAAGCCCAGATTGCGTGATGCCGACCCATTGTCCCAGAGCAGTGGTCTCCAAACTGCGGCCCGGGGGCCAGATGTGGCCCTCTGCTTGCTTTTATCCGGCCATTGGGGCATTATTCCATCCACCGATACCAACAATTGGACATAGTTTCTCCTAGTGGCCCAACGACACCAACGATGAGACACAATTCCTCACAATGACACCAACAATGGGGCACAGTTTTTCTCAATGACACCAACAATGAGACCCAATGACGAAGCACAATTACTCATGCTGAAGCAATAGGGCATTCATTTTTCCCCACTGATGTCGGGACCTTTTTGAATCCTACTGACCACAGTCCGGCCCTCGTAAACTCTGAAGGACAGTAAACTGGCCCTTTGCTTAGAAAGTTTGGAGACCCCTGTCCCAGAGAATGAGGTGTTGTGAATGGAGCCGGCAGTAAGGAAGCAAGCGGCTGCAGAGCAGGACACAAACTGATGTTTCCTGTATAGCACAGACTCGTGTAACAGGCGGAGGGATACCAAATGAGACAGCAACAGCCAGCGACACCTGAACGGAAAACAGTTATTAACCCCTTCAATACAGGGCTTTTATACCCACCTCCATACCGGGCCTATTCTGGCACTTCTCTCCTACATGTACAAATCGTCATTATTTTGCTAGAAAATTACTCAGAACCCCCAATGATTATATAATTTTTTTTAGCAGACACCCTAGGGAATAAAATGGTGGTCATTGCAACTTTTTATCTTGCACGGTATTTAGGCAATAATTTTTCAAACGCCAAAAACAACAATTATTAGTTATTTTTCAAAAATAACAAAAAACAGTAAAGTTAGCCCAATTTTTTTGCAAAATATGAAAGATGATGTTACGCCGAGTAAATAGATACCCAACATGTCACGCTTTAAAATTGCGCACACTCGTGAAATGGCGCCAAACTTCGTTACTTAAAAATCTCCATAGGCGACGCTTTGAAAAAATTCACAGGTTAACAGTTTAGAGTTACAGAGGAGGTCTAGTGCTAGAATTGTTGCACACGCTCTAACGCACGCGGCGATGCCTCACATATGTGGTTTGAACGACGTTTACATACGTGGGCAGGACTTGCGTGTGCGTTTGCTTCTGGGCGCGAGCTACAGGGGACAGGGGGCGTTTTAATTTTTTTTTTTTTTTCTTGTTTATTTTTTACTCTTTTTTTTTATCACTTTTATTCCTATTAAAAGGAATGTAAACATCCCTTGTAATAGGAAAGGTGTGTGACAGGTCCTCTTTAAAGGAGAGATGCGGAGTCAATAAGACCCCACATCTCATCTCCAGGCTGGAAAGTATGAGATTGTGAAAAAAAAAAAATTCACCGATCTCATGCTTACTAGCCGCAATTGCGGCTTTGTTTACATTCCGGTACCCGGGCGTGGCGTCATCACATCGCGCCCGGGCCTCCGACGGTCATAGAGATGACTGGTGACCACGCCACTATGATCGTTCTTATGGTGGGCAGGATCGCCGCCGGAACACAATGATATCTGAATGATGCCTCTAGCTGCAGGCATCATTCAGATATCACCGCACAACGTACAGGACGTCATACGACGTTCACCCGGGATGGGAGATCCCCTTTGTGGACGTCATATGTCTATGTGCGGTATTGAAGTGGTTAAAAAGGCAAGTTTTATAGCTGCACAATTAAATCATTAAAGAACCAAAATTGCAATTCTACCCCCTTGCGTTCTTAAAGGGGTTGTAAAGGTTTGTTTTTTCATTTTCTAAATAGGTTCCTTTAAGCTAGTGCATTGTTGGTTCACTTACCTTTTCCTTCAATTAACCTTCTAAATGTTTTTTTTTCCCCTTTGTCTGAATTTCTCACTTCCTGGTTCTCCTCAGTAAACTTCACACCATCATCCGAGCAGTGTTTAGTCAGCCAGAACAGCTCACTGAACAGTTTACTGAGGAGGAACAGGAGAAATTCAGACAAAGAAAACAAAGAAAAAAAAACATTTAGAAGGGAAATTGAAGGAAAAGGTAAGTGAACCAACAATGCACTAGCTTAAAGGAACCTATTTAGAAAATAAAAAATGAACCTTTACCACAGCATTTCCTCAATTTAGTGCAGAGAGTTCCCTTCTCAGGCCAACAGCTGTAAAAAAAAAAAAAAAAAAAAAAAACTAATCGATTATGAAATTAAATCGATTACAATTTTCATAATCGATTAATCGGCCAGTAACATAATGGGGTTAAAAAAAAAAAACTAAAATTAGCCCTTTATAGTACAAAAAAGCAAATGGCTGCTGTAAATATTACTTTCACTGTCCCACAGTAAAAAAATGAACCCCTTACAGTAGCGATTATTTCCTCTTTTTGTACTTATTTTAGTTTTTTAACCCCATTATGTTACTAAACATCTCAGGCCGCGTTCACACCTCTGTTTTTGGTGCTTTTTGCAGAAACACGCTACTATGATTTTTTTTTTCAGCTGCTGCGTAATTGGAAAGGGCAAGGACTTTTTAACGCAAAACGGTGCTATTTTGTATTTTGGTTCAATATACTTCAATGGAGAAGCTGCAGAAAAGCATGTAATGTGTTTTTGTAGCAATTTGTGTTTTTTAATCTGCCCAACAACAAATTGGCCGAAAAAAATAAAAAAATTCCATTTTTTTTTAAAGGCTATTATCCGATTAGTCGATTAATCGAAACAATAATCGGCCAACTAATCGATTATGAAAATAATCGTTAGTTGCAGCCCTAATTGTAACAGTTTGGTCTGTAGATGAGGGCTGTTTAACCACTCAAAAGAATAAACCTTTTTCTGACACTTGTTGCTTACAAGTTAAAATCATTATTTTTCCGCTACTTTTACTGCGGCAGGTTGGCTCCCCTGGGAGAACAGACGTAGCTCTACGTCGGTTTGCCTTTTGACCACTAGGGCCACAGTGCCGGAGCCGATGCGCGTGCCCAGCAGTCGCAATGACCGCCGAGCACCCGTGAGCGCTCCACACAGAGACAAAACAAAGATCTGTCAATGTAAACAGACAGATGCCCATGCTGTCAGGGGTGAGGAGAGCGATCTGTTGTTCATACTAAATGATCACTCTCCTCACTAAGGCAGGCAGTCCAATCCCCCCCCAGTTAGAATGGTAACCTAGTGTTAACCCCTTCCCTGCCAGTGACATTTACAGAGTAATCAGTGCATTTTCATAGCACCGATCGCTGTATAAATGCCAATGGTTCCAAAAATGTGCCAAAAGTGTCCGATCTGTATGCCATAGTGTCGCATAGTCCTAGGGGAAAAAAAAAAAAAAAAAAAAAAAATCTTTCCCCTATTTTGCAGACGGTATAAATTTTGTGCAAACCAATCAACATACGCTTATTGCGATTTTTATTACCAATATGTAAGAAGAATACATATTGGCCTAAACTAAGGATAACATTTGTTTTAAAAAAAATAGGAGATGTTTATTATAGCAAAAAGTACAAAATAGTGTTTATTTTTTTTTTATCAAAATGGTCTGTCTTTATTTATAGTTCAAAAAAAAAAAAAAAACACACAGATATGATCAAATACCACCAAAAGAAAGGGTGGAGTTTACAGGAGATAATGGTTTCTGTCTTAATTCTGAGTCATCCTTGGAACATTGGCGGCTATATCCCGATTGGTTTGTGGGGAGACCTATCCCTAGGCTTGGCGAGACTGCGATCCGCACTCGTGGCTCTTTGGTAAGCAGACTACTATATCATCACTGGGTGTTTTTGTTTACACACGAACTGCTTGGGAAGATTGGCGACACTTCTTCAACTTTGTGGAATTTCCTTTTTGCAACATTTTGGAAGATTATGGACTTTCTTTGTTACTATTTAGATTGGACTTTGCACAAGTTTTTTCTGATTTGTTTTCACTTATGAATTTTCCACGGATTTATATACCTTTCTGGGTTTCCTATTTTTATTCAATCTTCACTTTTTTCACCTCATTTTTCTTTCATATGAGTTAGTATTGTAGCGCTGCACTGAATTATATATTGCTTTTAAGTTTTTTACTGCTGAACTTTAGTGCTAGCTGCTTCATCTCTATACACACACACACACACACACACACACACACACACACACACACATATATATATATTCTACTATATTTCATTCAATTTTTTATTCAACACATGATACACAATCAATTTTATATTTCTTTAGCGCTGCGTCAGCCCTAGGGATTTCTTTTTTTACCACCAAAAGAAAGCTCTAATTGTGGGGAAAAAAAGGATTTCAATTTTGTTTGGATAAAATGTCGCACGACCGCGCAATTGTCAGTTAAAATGACTCAGTGCTGTATCGCAAAAAATGGCGCGGTCATTGAGCAGCCAAATTTTCTGGGGCTGAAGTAGTTAATTCTGAACACATCTACATCTCCAGTTATAAGAGGATGTGCACACTTATGCAACCACATGATTTTACTTTTACACCCCCCCCCCAACCACTAGCCGACCAGCCACCACAGTTATACGGCGGCAGGTTGGCTCGGCTGCGCGAGATCACGTAGCTATACGTCGTCTCGCGATTCAGCCAATAGGGGCGCGCGCCGCCGGAGGCTCACCCCTGGTGCCGACTCGTGTGCCCGGCGGGCGCGATCACCGCCAGGCACCCGCAATCGCTCGTTACAGAGCGAGAACCGGGAGCTGTGTGTTTAAAACACACAGCTCCCGGCCCTATCGGGGGAGAAATGCCTGATTGTCTGTTCATACAATGTATGAACAGCGATCAGTCATTTCCCCAAGTCAGTCCCACCCCCCCTTCAGTTAGAACACACACAGGGAACATAATTACCCCCTTCCTCGCCCCCTAGTGTTAACCCCTTCTCTGCCGGTGACATTTTTATAGTAATCAATGCATTTTTATAGCGCTGATCGCTATAAAAATGCCAATGGTCCCAAAAATGTGTCAAAAGTGTCCGCCATAAGGTCGCAGTACCGATATTAAAAAAAAAAAAAAAAAAAATCTGATCGCTGCCATTACTAGTAAATAAAACTATGCCCTATTTTGTAGACGCTATAACTTTAGTTTGCGCAAAATCAATAAACGCTTATTGCAAAAAAAAAATTACGGAAAACATGTAGAAAAAAAAACGTATCAGCCTAAACTGAGGGGAAACATTTTTTTTTATATATATATATATTTTTGGGGATATTTATTACAGCAAAAAATATTCATTTTTTTTTCAAAATTGTCACATTTTTGTTTATAGTGCACTATAAAACTAAAAATTGCAGAGGTGATCAAATACCACCAAAAGAAAGCTATATTTGTGGGGGAAAAAGGACGCCAATTTTGTTTGGGAGCCACGTCACATGACGGCGCAATTGTCAGTTAAAGCGATGCAGTGCCGAAACGCAAAAAGTGGCCTGGTCATTGACCAGCAATATGGTCTGGGGCTGAAGTGGTTAAAAGATTTCAGTATGTTTTTCAACTGAGTTGTACAGTTTATACACTAGGTCACATTAAAAAGGTGGAAAAAAAGTTCTGAAATGATTTATCTTTGTCTCGTTTTTTTACATCACAGAAACCCGACATTTTAACAGGGGTGTGTAGACTTTTTATATTGTGTGTGAGAGATAGAGATTTTATATATTATATACTCTCAGTGTCAATTTATTTTATTTATTTATTTTTTAAAACACACCTACATATACACACACTGCCATTAATAATCTACATGTTTCTGTTCTGACACCATTTCTTAGTGTTATGTTACAAGCTTGGCTTATAAAAACACAAGCAATAACAGACCGCAGAATATTACACTTCATGGATACAGGCTAGGAGGAGAGAGGTACAACGCACGAAGCGTCGTTCTAGTCCTGACGGCACCTTCTGTATGGAGACAGCTGCAGCTGAGATCCGAGTGATTTCATCTATTCGGGTTATGAGCAGTAAATAAATGCCATGACACTCTGACACATTCAGAATGAAAAGATTCTTTAGGGGGGGGGATGCATGCAGCGAGCTCTGATATAGATACCAAACAGTGGGATCATTCAAAGCACACACTGACACTAGATCACACTTCTAGATGTTGTAGAACGTACGTGTGTGTGTGTGTGTGTGTGTGTGTGTGTGTGTGTGTGTGTGTGTGTGTGTGTGTGTGTGTGTGTGTTACACATTTTGCAGCAGAAGTTTAGATTTGCCATCTAAAGATTTCCAGTTGCCAAGTAACTAAAAAGCAACTCCAAAAATATATCTAAAATATTAATAAAATTATACATGTAGCTTCGTTCACATGGCTGTAAACATTTTACTGATGTTATTACACATTTTTAAAAAGGAAAAATGTTCCTGCATAAAATACTTGCATATAGATGTGCTTAAATGCATAACTTGTTTTTATGATAACTTTTCACCTTTGTTTAGATAAAATGTACCGGTGTACAAACATGTATTTAGCATATGTGCTTACAGACAGATTTTTTGATTCTCGGTTATGGATCTGAATGCATTGCATGCTTATGCACCTGTGTGAACGACTCCATTGCAAACAATGCAGCCATGTTCAGAAAAACAAAAAACAAAAACAAAAACACACACACACACACACACACACTTTTTGTTTTTTTTTACAGCCGCATGAATGAAGCCTATACGCAATAGTGGTAAACATAGTAGCTGAGAAATGGGAGAGCCAACTTCAGACACTTCATCTCAAGCAGGGAAACTTGTGCCTTTAAAAGCAGTTTCCACATTCATAATGTCGCCTTCATTTCTATTCATCTGAAGGCTGGCTGCCATAGAAGCCAATGTTCTAATGCGCAGCATTGCTTAACAAGTTGTTTCAGCTCCTAAGAAACTGAAGTCAACCTTGTCCTGACCCTTTTCCAAATGTTCTCTACGTCTGGAGTAAATCACTGACCCCAACACAATCCTCGTGACTTGCAGTAAATTATTTTATGAATTCGGTATTGTTTAAAAGAAAAGGAAAAAACAAAATCTATGCAATAAATTAGAAACCCATTTAAAAATGCATCCCTTTGTAAACTGTTAATTGGTCGATGCAATGTAAGCTTGTGAAAGCCACATAAACAGGATCTAGATCTCTGGGCGCCTGGACCAAGCCTTGGCTGAGAGGTTCAATCTGGAAGAATGAGGTCATCAGTCCGCTGCGGGCAGAAGTGTGTCCCTCCGTCACTCAGTGATCACTCTGGCTAGAACAACGTGTTGCATGTCAAAAGATGCAGGAAACTGATTTGTGTGAACACATCAAAGAATTGCACAGACACCGGGATTTACATAACTGTGCCATCTCTGGGCCAACATCTCAGTCCAAAAGTAGATAACCCAGGAAGATACCTGAACAAAAGATGGTAATGGTATTCTGCATAGAAAGAATGGCGTTTTTGTAAAAGTGGTACTATAGGTTCAGTTTTTTTTTTTTAAACTTACCTCCACGGCGGCTATCGCGGCTCCTCCCCGCAAGAGCCAACCCCTCTCTAAGAAGCTCTCTCCCGAAGGGGGTTACCTTGTGGGCACGCTCATGTGTGATACAGTTGCCCCTGGCGTGACACGTTATTGGATTCCATTGATAGCAGCGGGCGCCAATGGCTGCGCTACTATCAATTTAACCAATGGAGAGCTGACAAGCTGTTTGGAAAGAGACGTTGCATTGCGCCCATGGAAGTTCAGGGCTCAGGTAAGTAAAAACGGGGGCTGGGGTGCAAGGTGTTTTTTCACCTTAATGCATTAAGGTGAAAAAACACAAAGCTTTACAACCACTTTAAAGTGTCATTAAACCCAGGCTATGAAAACTCTCATTACATGATATATAACAGAATGGTCATAGTCACAGAGCCACTAAAGCTTTAGTTTTATGTAGAGTGAAATATACCTAGTGGATTCTGCATTCAGCTGTCCCTCCCATCTTCTCTGTGTTCCCATTGCAGGCTGAGATTGTGTAGACCAGCTGGTGTCCTCTACTGAACATGATCAATTTCAGTTCCCTTCTAAGCTCTTAATTTCCTCCTTTTTCTCATCTGTGCAGCCCTTGCGTCAATAGTGTCACACATGTGGGTATATAGACTGTGGTAAATGACACTCCCCTCCCTTTTACATGTCCTCCTATTTTAAATATAAATCAGTATTACATGTATCAAATGTAAAAAAAACAGCAAGGAGGTAGTTCGGGACTTTAAGTGAGGCACATAAATGAGGCACATAAGTGGAACAATGGATAAGTTTGGCAAAAGCAAGTTTAATAGAGTAAAACACAAATGCATCAAATGTAAGCCCTTGGATGCAGATGCCGCCTGAACAAAGAAAAAGCCAATGTGAATCATCGTCGACTCCGCTTACACCATATTAATGCTAAAAAAAACAAAAAAATTTCGATGCTCAAATATTTACAGGGCGCTTTAATCATGTGACCAGCACAGCAACCTCCCCCCCCTCCCCCAAGGATCCTCCCTTACAGATGCAAAGGGAACAGGGAAAGATCACAACAGCAACAGCACTGCAGAAATAAGATTGAAAAACAAAAAATACAATGGTGGTATGATATATATGATTTTTGTGAATTATGGCAATTAATACTTCTGTTTAGTATCACTTTAACTCCTTCACGCCGACATAAAGCAAGAGGTAATGAAGAGGTTGCTGCAGGCATCACCCCGGTACCGGTTTTTAGAGCAGACGGTGGATTTTCTTGTAACAACAACCGATGCAGTAGCAAACTTACCCATTTGCAAAATGTTATAACAAACTATAAAAAATGTTTAGCAAAAAATAAAACCCAGTGGTGATTAGATACCACCGAAAGAAAGATATATTTGTGTGGAAAAAAAAAATCATTTGAGTAGTGTTGTGTGACCGCGCAATTGTTATTCAAAGTGCAACAGCGCTGAAAGCTGAAAATTGGCCCGGACAGTATGGCGGTGAATGTGCCCAGTAGGCAAGTGGTAAAGCCCCTTAAAATTCCCCCCTCAAAAAAAGAAGTGCTTAAGCTGTGTTCTGCTACTTGCATTATTTTCATTGCACACTTAGAGCAATGTTTCTCAACTCCAGTCCTCAAGACGCCCCAACAGGTCATGTTTTCATGGTAATTACTAAGGCAGTGAAACTGATCAAATCACCCGTGCAAAATAATGGAAATCCTGAAAACATGACCTGTTGGGGCGCCATAAGGACTGGAGTTGAGATACACCGACCTAGAGCACCACAGGGTAATGTGGTGTCTGGGTAGGAAAAGACCTCTGCAGGCTCCAAAGGCATAATTTAAAAGGGATTGTAAAGTCAGAAGGTTTTTCATCTTAATGCATTAAGATAAATAGCATTGTGTGTGGAGCAGCCCCCCTCCTTCTCTGTCCACGATTGTCTCAGTTGTCCGAGATTCTCCCTCCTGATTGGCCGAGACACAGCAGCAGCACAATCTCTCCCGCTGCTCTTAAAGTCAGCTAGCCACTCAGGAGAGAGAGGGAGCGGGGCTGTGACTCGGCTCAGGTGCGCCCCATAGCAAGCTGCTTGCAGGGGGGGGGGGGGCATTCAACTCAGGAGGGAGGGGCCAGAAGCACCAAAGAGGGACCCGAGAAGAGAAGGATCTGGACTGATCTGTGCAAATCTACTGCAACAGAGCAGGCAAGTATTACAGGTTTGTTATTTTTGTAGAGGAAAAAAAAAAATGCTTTACTAAATCACTTTAGGGGGGGGGGGGCTTATGGGCCCTTTCACACCTGCGGACCGTATGTCTGTTTTTCATCCATCCGTTTTCGGATGAAAAACTGACATACATGTATCCCTATGGGATTGCGGATGTCAGCGGATGAACATCCACCAACACCCGATCTCATCAGTGTCCGCTATGCTCCGTTTCTGCAGACGGAGGAAAATCATATTTTTCCATCCATCTGCGGATCGGAGGAACACAGACAGGCAGTCCGTGTTCATCCGATCCCCCCATAGAGGAGAGTGGAGATTTAACAGGGCGGTCCCTGGACAGTGTGCGGGGACCGCCCTGTCATCTGCCGGCTCAGCGGGGATCAACAGAGCGATTCCCCGCTGAGCAAGTGGATGTTAAAGGAACGGATCCTCTGTGAAAGGGCCCTACGAGTGGGTTTGTTTCTTTAAATTATTCCTAATCACTGCGACCCCTCCCAGTTTACCAACATTTGGGAACAATCAAAATTATTTTGCCAAGCCATGGCTCGGAGTTTAGACAAATGCAAGAAACTGTAAATTTCAAATATAGAAAGACAATTCAGATGTGCAAGAGGCAGGACAGAGGAATACCTCAGCTTGTAATTAAATATCGATAAGGCATTGTTTTCTCTTCCTCTTATGCGGTTTGCTTAGACCCCTTTCACACTGAGTCCAGAGTCCTGCTAGCTGCATCTTTGGAGCGGTGTGTATACCGCTGCTGCCCATTGAAAGCAATGGGACACCAAGGCGATGCGGTGGTTTTAACCCTTTTTCGGCCGCTAGCAGGGGGGTAAAACCACCCAGCTAGTGGTTGAATAGTGCAGCGGAATAAATGGTAAAGTGCCACTAAAAACAGCGGCGCTTTACTACCACCTCACCTCCCACCCCAGTGTGGAAATGGCCTTATACTAACCACTTTCTGACCAGCCGCCATCATACTGCGGCAGGTCGGCACGATCCCACATAGTATTTTCCAAAATGGTCTCTTTATGTTTATAGCACAAAAATACATAAATAAATAAAAACGCAAAGATAATCAAATACCACCAAAATAAAGCTCTATTTAGGGGGGGGGGGGTCAATTTTGTTTGGTTACATCATTGCACGACCACGCAATTGTCAGTTAAAGCAATGCGGTGCAAAAATAATAAAAATGGCTGGGTCATTCAGCAGCCAAATCTTCCGGGGCTGTAATGGTTAACCAATATGTGAAACCATCAGTTAAACACAGGACATATATACAGGGTAACCTCAGCACCTGAGCATTTAGTAATGGCAGCTTAATCCCAACAATCATTTTCACAAAGGACATTTAATGTTTTGGGTCTCTACATTTAAACACTTTTACAAGTTTTCAGCAATGATTACAATAATGAAACTGAATAGGTGTTCCAGCTAGCAGTAAGGTCACACAGTGGTGGATTATGTACGTTCTATACAATTATGCCCATCAAGTGTTCTTAAAAATCTGTTCAGCTCAGGAGCTCAGGTTTCCAATCCTGGAAATGTAGATAATAAGCGTAATGCACCGGGGTTATTTTCAGAACAAGCAATTTACTGCAGAAACCTCCAATTTACTACAAGGTACGTCCTTCAGGTTTGTATGAATCAAGACATGCTTATTATTACTACAAAATTACAGGAACAAAAAAAAAACACACACACACACACACACACACACACACACACACACACACACACACACACAAACACACACACACGCCATGTGCAGAGAAGAGAATGATAATCCTAATGAATGGGGTAGCCATTGGAACAAGCCGGCTGGAAAAACTAGGGACAATACCTTCTGCTTAGAGGAAATCCAGCTCTCTCCAATACAAGATCTTCCTACAGTACTTCTAATTTACTTATTGTTGTAGATCTGCGCTTTATCCCCCTCCGACACCTCAATTACCCCCTCACCAATCATCATGAAGCAAAATCTTGCTTCTTCACTAGATGCCTGCCTCCACACAGACAGTATAGATCAGTATTGGGAAAAAATTGCCTACAAGACTATATTGGCGACTTTGGTCCGCTAGTGTGAAAGGGGCCTATCAGGTGTGCCTGTTTTTCAGGCAGACCCCAATTGAACCCTCCATTCTCCTCTATGAAGCGACAGGTTCTCACCCGCCTACATCCAATCTAAACTGCTCTGCTAAAAAAACAGACAGATGAGCATTTGCTCCCCTTGCCTGGGGCAAGAGTCTCCAGACCTTACAAAACAAAGGGCCAGTTTACGGTCCTTTAGACTTTGGGGGTCAGACTGGCCAGTAGAAGTAGGAAATGCCCCAGCATCAGCAGACGTAAACAATTCCTCAGACCTGATAGTAAGTTGAAGTAGTAAGACCGTAACATTGCGCCTGTGGTCAGAAAAAGGACGAATAGTAGTCCATCATTGGGGGTCAGCGGAAGGAATGGTCTCTTTATTGGCATCGGTGGGAGGAAAAGTGCCTCATCGCTGGCGTCAGTGGAAGTGTAGCCGAGTGCCGCTGATAACAGCGCTCCTGCGAGGAGAAGCACTACAGCAGGACTTGTGAAAGAGTGCCTCATTTCAGAGTGAATAATAGACCCCCAAAAGCCAGATAAAGGCAAGCAAAGGGCCATAGTTTGGAGACCACTGTTCTAGCGGATCATGAGGAAAAGTGGTCTGCTTACATCCAACCACCCATAGAGGGGAGCAGGCTCTGTGTGTCTGCTCTGCATAAGCGGAGTGAACACGAAGCAGCTATCTGCCTGCTCAGCAGACAGATCCCCCCGCTGAGGAAGAAGACTGCTGGAGGAGTCTGCCCTGTGGGAAAGAGGCCTTACCTGTTGACTTTTGCTGGCCTTTTGGGCACAACTTCCACAACTCTGTTTTTTAACATTTCCTAGTAGGCATCCAATTTTAGTGTGCCTTCAGGGAGCCAATGGAATCTAACCCGCAATTTTCTGAGAATAGAATCATATACGTTTTGTTGGGCACAGGTCAGGAACAACACAAAGGCAAACTCTACTCAAGTAATGTAAATAGCATTGTTGAATGAAGAAAAGGTTTAAAACAACCCAGTTGCAAAAAAAAAAAAAAAAAAAGTGCAAAACAAATAAGTCTTCTGTCTCCTGGACTAATTGCTGATCTCATTGCCCACCCCCTCATGCTCCATGGTTACTCCTGCCAATCTCCATGTCACGACAAGCAGTGGGGCACGCAGGCTGCCAATTGACATTTAACTGGTGAATCTCTGACAGCGGGAGAGATAAGACATCAAAACACTACATCCAGAGATTCCCAACAAGAGCTGTCCACATGAAGGTTAAAAAAAATAAAATAAAAAAAAAAAGTATATGAGCTTCTATTCTTCTATTGAGCCAAGAGCTTCAAGTGTTTTTTGGCTCAACAGACTTTAAATTAGAAAAAAACTGTAAGTGGGTGAAAATATGCATTTTCCCCTAATAACTAGATTTCCATTGGCTAATTAGGAAGGAAGGAAAGATGCATGCAAAAATAGTCTGTAAAAACAACTAAATGTTGCTCAACTTAAAGCGGAGGTCCACCGAAAAATAAAATTATTAAAAGCCAGTAGCTACAAATACTGCAGCTGCTGACTTTTAATATATGGACACTTAGCCAAAGCCGATCTGTCCATCGGCTCTGGGCTGCTGCCACCATCATCCTCTGTAAGGGAATCAGGAAGTGAAGCGGTTCCCTATTGTGCATGCGTGAGATGTGCTATGCGTCCTCACTGGTACCTGCTGCCTTCTGGGACCTGTGTGTCTCCCAGAAGACAGCGGGGAAAAACAGAGTAGGCACCGGAAGTGGCATAGGTCACAGCGATCACTGCAGTGATCTATGCCAGGAAGTGGGAGCAAATACCTGTATTACACAGGTATCTATCTGCTCCCCCCTGAATGGTGCCAAATGTGACACCGGAGGGGCGGAAAATTCCAAAAAGTGGAGTGTCTATTTTTGAGTGGAACTCCACTTTAAAGAGTGAATGCAGCCTTAAATTGGTTCTAAAAGTTGAAGGTTTTTTAACTTAAAGGGTCACTAAAGGAATTTTTTTTTTTTTTTAGCTAAATAGCTTCCTTTACCTTACTGCAGTCTTGGTTTCATGTCCTCATTGCTCGTTTTTGCTCTGATGTTGCTGTAAAACTGCTCTGTTCTGGACACTTCCTGGTTGTCTGGCTCCGTATGAAAAGAGTCATGGGAGAGTTTAGTTTCGTTTTCCTAGCCATGACTCTCTATGGCACTGTCCAGCACAGAGGCATAAAATAACATGCAAAGACTAAACTACTTTCAGTTTCGTTTTTGCATCCAAGAGGCACATTATATGATTGATTTTTTATCTATTTTTAATCGTTTTTAAAAGGAACCAGTTAACTATTATGTCTCTATACCCTGTAAACAGTCATTTCAGCAAAAAAAAAATGTTTTCCTTTAGTGACCCTTTAATGCATTAAGGCAGTGATGGGGAACCTCGGCCCTCCAGATGTTTTGGAACTACATTTCCCATGATGCTCAACTACACTTCAGAGTGCAAGAGGATCATGGGAAATGTAGTTCCAAAACATCTGGAGGGCCGAGGTTCCCCATCACTGCATTAAGGTATAAAAACCTTCTGGATCCAGCTCTCCTCCAGCACCCACCTTATACTTACCTGAGCCCTATCTTGATCCAGCAACGTGCATAAGAGCAGCAACTCTCCCGGGTCCCTCTCTCCTCATCAGCTCACAAGGCAGTGGGAGCCATTGGCTCCTGCTGCTGTAATTTACAACCAGTGAGCAAATTAGAAAAGAGTAGGGGGGAGAGGCCCGAGCCTCACGCCATGCGAGTGGACAATATCCATTCACAGGAGCGCAACATAGTAATAGACATTCCAAAGGTTGTAATTTGTAAGCCCCACTGACAGTTTTGTAGCTTGAAGGTCCCAAATTCTCAAATTCCAAAATCCCATGTAAGTCAAAGGTGACTGTTTACATCAGGCCTAGAATTTGAGGTGCCCAACACTCCAAAAGCTACTTTCAAGGCATTTTGAGCCTCAGACTTTAATAACAAGAATGTCTGAAAATGCACGAGAATAACGTGCTTTTGGATGCATTTTAGCCTGTAAGAAGTAATCTCCTCCACCTAGTGCCAAGTGCTTGTCATTGGCTAAAACAAAACACCAGAAGCTTAAATACACAATGGTAAACACTTAGAATATGCCATTATAAAGCTTGTATACATGCGCAAACACAAGTAAAACCACTGCAAAAAAAACAAAAAACATTTGTGCACCAACAGTAATAACATCACTGGTTGGGGCGAGCAGCAAATGGACGCATGCAATTATTTTGCGGCCTGAAGGAATATTAAGCGAAGATGTGGGCTATCAGCCCCATAGGAATCCGTTCTAGCATTGCCTCATCCTACAGCAATGCTGTTGACGAGAGAACAAATTTTGGATGATTTACAGAAAACAGCTTCAACTTTACACTTTAATAGGTTATCGTGTTGTATTCCGAATCTGATTGGATGCTAGTTAAACCATCAATCAGCACCACACTGCTATGTTACCCGGTCAGCCTGCTGTAACCAGAACATATATTTATACATTAGATAATTTCACCACAATCTGGATAACACCAAATCATGGAGTCCTTCTCTTTCGGGTGATCAGGTCTCAAAATAGTGGTTTAACCCTTTCGCTGCTAGAGCGTTTTTTGAATAAGTTTCATTTTAGGCCTGAAGATTGCATAAATCCCCAAAACATTATACATTTTCTGAAAGCAGACACCCTAGAGAATTAAATAGTGGTAGTTCCAATTTTTTGTATCACACAATATTACCACAATGGTCTAGGACAGGGGTCTCCAAACTTTCTAAACAAAGGGCCAGTTTATTGACCTTCAGACTTTTTCGGGGGCTGGACTATGGCCAGTGGTAGTGGACATTTTCCCACATCGGTGGGAGTAAATATGGCCATAATTGGTATTGGGGGAGACGCAGTGCCCCAATCATTGGGAGGAACAGTGCCCCTTCATTGGTATAATTGAGGGGGGGAATAATACCCGAGTATCACTGGAAAGCAATAATGCCCCATCATTAGTATCAGTGGGAGAAATAGTGTCCCATTATTGGTGTCAGTGGGAAATATTGTGCTTTGTTGCTGGTGTCAGTTGACAGAATAGTGTCTTGTATCTTTGGGAGGCAAGGGCCGCATCAAGGCAGGCAAAGGGCCGCATCAAGGCAGGCAAAGGGCCGCATCAAGGCAGGCAAAGGGCCGCATCAAGGCAGGCAAAGGGCCGCATCAAGGCAGGCAAAGGGCCGCATCAAGGCAGGCAAAGGGCCGCATCAAGGCAGGCAAAGGGCCGCATCTGGTCCCATGGCCACAGTTTGGAGACCACTGGTCTAGGATATGCAAAATGTCAGCAAAAAAATACATTATAAGGTAAATTTTAGGGCACAATAAAAAAAATATACGGCTTCCACAGCCACCAGTGAGAGGGAAGAGAACCGCTGCAGATGGGCACAGCGCTGATCAATAAAGGACTCGGGTTAAGTATCCGGGCATTCTACTGCTAGAATATTTTTTACCTTAATGCAGGGAACGCAAGAAGATAATAAAACAAAGCTTTGATTTTAGAACCAACCAACCACAAGCGCACCCACCGTTACTAGGACCATGCCACAAATACTTGGCTTGCAGTTGCAGGGCACAGTAATCCCATTAAAAATCCATAGTCGGCAAATAAAATCTGGCAAAAAAAAACAAAAACCACACAGGCATTCAGGTGGGAGTATCGCCTCCTGAGCGCCTACAAGTCATTGGTCTACTGCCCCCTGAAAAGCAATCCCCCACAGATCCCTTTTTCAAATCATGTAAACTTTTAAAAAAGGGACATTCCTGCTCTTTTCTCATCAAGCAGCTGAGAAAATCAGGAGCTATACCAGGATGGTCTTAAAAGTTGATGTCATGAGCCAGCAGAGGTGAAAAGGGCAATAGTTCACTTGTAGAACATAGACCTCGTCTATCTCTGCAGCTCCTTCACCACACCAGATTGGCACTGCATGACACCAATATAAACAGAGAACAAATGGTACAAGTGAAAATAGTTTGGATTACTTGAATGAACTCGTTGACCATTACAGAAACAGAAAGCAGTCATGGCCCTGGTTCACACTGGGTACAATTTGGTACGATTTGAGATGCGATTTCACATGTCAAATCGCATCTCAAATCGGCGGCATTTGCCGGCAATGGCACGGTCCTAATCGGTGCGATGCCGCATCTGCGGCGCTGCACCGATTTCAAAAAGTAGTTCCTGTACTACTTTTTGCGATTTTGGGCCGCGATTTACATTAAACCCTGCACAGATGTGTCTTAAATCGCGGCCAAAATCGCGGCAAAATCGCGGCCGCAAAATCGCGGTACAATCGCAATTGTACCACGATTTTGAATTCGCAGCAGTGTGAACCTAGACATTGTGTTTTAAAGAATTTAATTTGCCACAGGTACTAAAAAATTAACCTTTGATAAAGTAGGCTATACGCTCCCTCGGAATATCAGGCTTCAGATTCAGACATCATCATCGTCTTCTCACTGCAGCTTCCTGTCTGGGACTGAGCAGCATTTACTCACTGCAGAGTTTCTGGCTGTACCACATACACACAGGTCACACCACAGAGGTGGTTTATGGTTATTATTAGGGTTGTCCCGATACCACTTTTTTGAGACCGAGTACAAGTACCGATACCGAATACCGATACTTTTTTTTTTTTTTTTATGTCATGTGACAGTGGCAGTATTTTTTTTTTTATTATTATTATTTTTTTACAGTGATTTTTTATTTATTTTTAGGGGGATTGTCAGTGTGTTTTTTTTTTCTTTTTACATTTTTTTTTTTTAAATATTTATTGCAATTTTTTAATCAGCCCTGTTGGGGGTCTTTGGAGAGATATCAGGGGTCTTAACAGACCTCTGACGTCTCCCCTTTAAGACAGAGAAAGGGACTAAGGTCACAGATCCTCAGTCCCTTTCTCAGCTGCACTGGAAATGAATGGACAGGAGACAGAGGCTCCTATCCATTCATAAACTGAAGCATCGTAAACACAGTTTACGATGCTCAGTTATATGAATGGACAGAGTCAGTGATCACTGACTCCGTTCATTCTGAAAAGGTAGGAGCCGGGATTAGTGGCTCCTACCGCCGCTCTCCATCCTGACAGATTGAGGGGGGAGAGAAGCCGGGCACGGAGGAGCGGGGGGGTTAGAAGCCGGTCACGGAGGAGCGGGGTGAGAGAAGCCGGTCACGGAGGAGCGGTGAGAGACGCCTGTCACGGAGGAGCGGGGGGGAGAGAAGCCTGTCACGGAGGAGCGGGGGGGTTAGAAGCCGGTCACGGAGGAGCGGAGTGAGAGAAGCCGGTCACGGAGGAGCGGTGAGAGACGCCTGTCACGGAGGAGCGGGGGGGAGAGAAGCCTGTCACGGAGGAGCGGGGGGAGAAATCCTGTCACGGAGGAGAGAAGCCTGTCACGGAGGAGCGGGGGGGGGGAGAGAAGCCTGTCACGGAGGAGCGGGGGGGAGAGGATCCTGTCACGGAGGAGCGGGGGGAGAGATCCTGTCACGGAGGAGCGGGGGGAGAGATCCTGTCACGGAGGAGAGAAGCCTGTCACGGAGGAGCGGGGGGAGAGATCCTGTCACGGAGGAGAGAAGCCCGTCACGGAGGAGCGGGGGGGAGAGAAGACGAGCATGGGGGAAAGACAGCATGGGGGAGCAGACTTGCAACTCCCCTGCCTGCCCAGGTATCGGGTGAGGCATCGGAGCATTTCCCCGAGTACAAGTACTCGGGGAAATGCTTGGTATCGGTACCGATACCGATACTAGTATCGGTATCGGGACATCCCTAGTTATTATTTTGGAATTACAAATACTCTAAAAATATAGGATTGTGTTTGATGAAATACACAACGCCTTTAGTACTTCTTTAACCACCTGCCGACGGCTGGCCGTCATACGACGTCTTCGGCTTTGTGGGGGTAGATCTGAATGATGCTTGCAGCTACAGGCAGAACGTCAGATATATCGGCTTTTCCCCTACTCCATCATTCTTTTTCTCTACGCCATAAGAAGGTTCATAGCAGCTATTCAGCCACTTGATCGTTCTTATGGGAGGCGAGAGGGGACGTCTTCAACCCCCCCCTTCCAGAACTTTACCGGCTCGCCTCTGCGATCAGTGAGTCGGAGAATGGATCCGCCGACCCTGGATGTTTATTCTAGAGATTTCCGGGAACCAGATGGTCGCCGGAGTCTCTACGATCGTCGGAGGCTGGGCGTGATGTTATGACGTCACGCTCAGTCTCTGCATTCACGCAAACAGCGCCGCCTCAGCTGGGAAGCCGCAATCTTTTTTTTTATTATTATTTCAGGCTTCCCAGCCTAGAGGTGAGATGTGGGGTCTTATTGACCCCATACCTCACTGTAAAGAGGACCTGTCATGTCATATTTCTATTACAAGGGATATTTACATTCCTTGTAATAGGAATTAAAAAAAAAAAAAATTTGATCACTTTTAAGTGTCAAACTAAATTTATTTAAAAAAAAAATCTCCGCCCGCCAGCCTGAATCCCGGAAGTGACACTAACATCACATCACGAAGCCTCCACGTCCCAGCCGCCGGCCAGCGCTGTACACATTCAGTGCAGACAGGACTGCTACAGGACCCAGATCTCCACTACGATGTACACACTCCACCAGGACTAATGATTAGCTCTACTCAACCGTGAGTGTTTTTAATCCCTTTATATTAAAGAGGTTTTAAATATGCTGCACTTAGAGGGCGCCATTCGCTTTCTTCTTGTTTGTTGTTAAAGTGCCCCTGTCCACGTGTGCTCGCACACAGAAGCGAACGCATACGCAAGTCCCACCCACATATGAAAACGGTATTCAAACCACACGTGAGGTGTTGCTACGAACATTAGAGCGAGAGCAATTATTTATTGCCCTAGACCTCCAACTCTAAACATGTAACCAGAAAAAAATTTGAAAGCGTCGCCTATGGAGATTTTTAAGTACCAAAGTTTGGCGCCATTTCACAAGCATGTGCAATTTTGAAGCGCGACATGTTTGGTATCCATTTACTTGGTGTAACTTCATCTTTTACATTATGCCAAAAAAATTGGGTTAACTTTATACTAACATTATAGTAGACGGTTGCTTTTATCAAAGTCCAGAATAGCTTACTGTTTGACCAATTTGCAGCTGCATCCACCCAATTACTCTGTGCCACTTCCTCCACATGCAGGTCACAGAGCTCAGGCTCACATGATACTCAAGAGTCAGCTGGTCACTTCTTAGGAAGGACTGTCCACCATTTATTGTACAATACATGCTTGCCCACTCATTGAAAAAACTGTGGGCAACACAAGATGCTGCCTTTGGGTGTCAGGAAACAGTCTCATCACAGGAGGCTTTGACAGGGTTGCATAGAACCCCGCTAGGTAAAGACGACACTCTTAAACAAGAAAAAGGGGGAAGCGACCATGGGACCAAAGAAAGGCAAGCTTTTAAAGCCCAACTCCAGCTTTGATGTACCTCATTTTAACACCATGTTTAAAGTGGTTGTTAACCCTGTACAAAACGAAAATAAAACCCTCCCATCCCCTCTAACATCACCACATTTGTCCCTTTGCCTGTGTGCTATAAAAAATAAAAAAAAAGCTGCTGATTTGTATGTATATCAGAGCATCTTCCCGGCGCTCACATGACTCCCCGGCTCTCTCCTCTGCCCGGATGACAGTTATAGTGGGCGGGGCCGAACACTCCCACTGACGTCAGCCAGGGAGGAGAGAGAGCTGAGGAGTCACATTAGTGTCGGAAGACTCTGATACAAGTACAGGTCGGCAGAGATTGCGCAGAGAGATATATATATGGGACACAGAAAGTTATGATACATAGACAAGCAGGGAGGAGAGGATGGAGGAGGACTGATCCGGGCTGCAGATGACGGAGGCGCGTAAACTGACTACAGTGTCCGGGCTCAGCAGCCATGATATACAGTGGTCAGTTTACAGGGCGGAGAGTATAGCCAGGCAGGATCAGCCAGGTTTTTTAGGTGATAGAAGGGGCCAAATTACACAGCACAAACACTGTCCTGTAATTCATGCTTTAAGGCAGGGGTCTTCAAACTATGGCCCTCCAGGTGTTCAGGAACTACAATTCCCATCATGCCTAGTTATGTCTGTGAATGTCAGAGTTTTACAATGCCTCAATCTGGAGGGCCGTAGTTTGAGGATCCCTGCTTTAAGGGAACAGGATTTGTGTTTTGTTTTTTTAGGGCAACACTAAAAACTTACATTAGGTGCTTACATTTACCACTTTCAAATAGTTTGATTGGGCCAAGCTGGCCCAAATGAACCATTTACTGCACTTATACTTTCCATTGCTGGGTGCACTGCATTAACTGTATTTAGCCTCAGCTATAAAAAGAGAATACAGCAGTGTTCATTTTGTCACCAAAAATATTTGTCAATGAAATGAACACGATTTTAGTTGGCTAAAATACAAGTACTAAAATCTCAGATGCCTAAAAATACAACTAAATCTAAAATGGCATTTTAGTCAAAAAGACTGACTAAAACTAAATAAAAATTTGACCTCAAAATGAACACCGTTACACTGGACTGCTCAGCCATTCCTGGGAAAATATGTGTATTCTATGAATCCGATTGGCTGAGGTGGAGAGGCTGTGAAATGATATCACGATCGACGGCTCAGACAATCAGAGGAAGCTTTGTAATTATTCAAATACAAAGCTTGCCAGGAATGGTTGGGCAGCACACTGGAATACAGTGCTGTATACTGCATGCAGCTAAGGCTACATAGTTTATACAGTGCACAAAGCAAGGGCATCTGTTAATGCAGTAAACCGTTCATTTGGGCCAGCTTGGCCCAAAAAAAAAAAAAAAAGACACTAGACATTAATTTAGGCTTTGGAGGGAGAATAAGCATTAATTGTAAGTGTGGGGGGAAAAAAAAGGGTTTAATATAAATTTTAAGACCAGATGGACACCAAATTTTCAGCGGATAGCTGTAAATGTTGTGTGTATTGTGTTGCAATCCTCAAAACCCATGCAATAAACACCATTTCATGTTTTGAGGTTACGTAAAAGCTCAAACTGAACGGACTTTCTATTACAAAGCATGTTATGGGAAGCACTGGATTATAATTGTGTCTTAGCTTTGAGGACAACAGACTAGGTCAGTAAGATGCTGCAGTCTACATTAATATTAATGCAATGAAGCAAAGCAGGCGCTCTCGGGTGTGCTCTACAAAATTCGGAGTCATTTTGCTAAAGCATTTTTTTCTGTATGTGGGTGTCAACATATGCAGAGTGCTTCCTTTTGATAATGTCCTTATTTAAATGAAAAAGAAAAAAGACGTGATTGCCAACTATGTAATTCGATGATTCTCAACCTGCTAAACCCTTCCATACTACATGAATGTTCAGCATGAGAAACCACATTGCACAGCGGGGGGGGGGGGGGGGCACTATCCGATGCACATAAAAGTGTCAGATAACAGGGGGCGCTCAGAGATCTTCAAGAGAACAAAGATTTAACAGGCCACCCCTCGAAAAAGGTGGATGTTAAATCTCTTCTTTTACTGGGGGGGTGAGAGAGATATAGATATCTATCTTTTTTTTTTATTACACGGATGGGGTCTCTTTAACCTCTTCAAGCCTAAGCCTTTTTGACACTTGTTGCTTACAAGTTAAAATACTTATTTTTTTTGCTCGAAAAATGCTTAGAACCCCCAAACACACGTGTGTGTGTGTGTGTGTGTGTGTGAATATATATATATATATACACACATATACACACACACACACATATACATATACACGTGTGTGAGATATAGGATAGAGAGAGATATATATAGAGATTATATATATATATATATATATATATATATATATATATATATATATATATATAAAAAAGATTATCTATCTATCTATATATATATCTATATATCTATATCTCACAGACCCTAGAGAAAAATATGCTGATTTTTTTACACTGTCCCTTTAAATGTTTTGTTTTTGATCTTTTATTGTTGTCATAAGGAATGTAAACATCCCTTGTGACAGCAATAGGCAGTGACAGGTACTCTTTATGGCGGAATCTTGGGGCCTTAATACCCCAAATCCCGCCTTGGCATTTAAAAATGCCAAGTTTGGTGGGGGATGGGACGTCCCTCCCTCTGCTTGTGATAACAGCTGAGTGGCTTACAAGATAACAAGAAAGCCGACTGCCCACTCTAAAAAAAACGTTACTGGGGTGATACCTGCATGACCCTGTTACAACCCCTTCAAGCCGAAGGCCGCATTTTTGTGTTACGTTGGTGTGAAGGGGTTAATATACTGATGGTCTCTTTAAACTGCTACAGACACTTTCCAGGATAAAATTGCTTCAAGACATTGGTTACCACCAGCTGTAGTAATAATTATGGCAGATGCAAATCTGTAGCTAGCTATTCCAGTCACAGAACACATATATATATATATTGTGTGTAAAACAAAAAACACAATCAACAGGGATTGGTTCCTCAGAAAATAGTGATCCCGATGGTTTAAAATCTTCATTGTGTTATTTAAATGTAAAACATTAAAAATTCAGAACCATTTTATTGTACTGCATTGCGGCTCGCGACCAATTACCAAATCATTTAAGTGTCCAGCGCTGTTCAAAAAGTTGGGCACCCCTGCTGTAATGCATGGACCAATTAAGACCGGTCCCCAGACTGGTATTTGCATAAGGTGTGCACATTGGTCCAGGGGCTCCGGAGATTACCCTGCAGTTGTTTACTTGATAAAATGGACCAGAAGGAGACGTCATTACAGTAACTTCTAGCAGATATATGGTGACCAGGAGTAGAAGAAGCTCAGAATCAAACACTGAACAGTTTACATTTAGCAGAGGAAAGGAAGGAAGTAACATTCTGTCATTCACATCCTTTACTGTACTATCACATTAACTTTCCGGGCTTATGTTTCCTCCCCAGCGATACTATAAAGGAAAATATTGGCTGTGATATACCATAAGCAACACACCATAGAGAGTCACCACAAAACTAGTGCAAGCCTTCACTTGGCTTTATCTGCCCTCATCCTCTTTTTAGAAAAGGCGTTACATTATGCAGGTAGTGTTTTCACTGCACTCCAAATAGAATAATACATGTGCATTCCACCGGGATATTTTGTTCCGATAGTAGATAATGTAGTAGAGAGAAATGTACTGAGTGATTGCATATTTGAAGTTGTGCTGCTATTCCATTCTCAGGGTTTTTACTTTCCCAACACAGATACATTTCACATTCAATAAACTGAAGCACAGCGAGAGATATGGTCACCAGAATAGTGTTCTGTCAAAGAAAGGTTTTGCCCCGTCGGTGTCCTCACTCAGCACTCATCATATGTCACCAGGATATTATAGGAGGAGGAGGAGTGTGCAGACTGGTTCAGATCACACAGGCCGCCTGTCACTCACCAATAAACCAACACCAGCAAGCACAGCTTCTTTATCACCAATATGACTGCACAGGGACAATGCTGCACTTCACATATCCCGAAAAAGAATACCAACTCCATTAGCACCTTTACCTATACTGTAGTGTTTTCATTATGCTTTTCTATACTCTTATTACTACTTACATGATAAAAAAAAATGTATTTCACTTTAAGATTACAAACATTTAATTTTTTCTTATCCCCAACAAAGCCATTAAAGCTGGGCAATGGAGGAACACCATATTCTACTGCTTATAACATGCAGGCACAGCTGAATTTCATTTCCTTGTTGGCCCATCACAGTCTGTTGTGTATGGGGCTGTGTAGTCGCAGACCAGTCAGGGCGTCCATGCTGACAAAACTAAAGAAACATATGATGGGCACATGAGCATCAGAACTGAATCACTGAGAAATAGAAGAAGGTGGCAAGATCTGATGAATCCATTTTCTTTTACTTCATGTGGATGGCCGTGTGCATCACTTAGCTGGGGACACGATGGCACGGGAGGTCCGATCTATGAAGGCCCCACTTCACAACTTAAAGGATCTGCTACTGACAACCTGGTGCCAGATACCGAGCATACATTGAGGGGTCTAGTGGAGTCCATGTCTTGATGGGTCAGGGCTGTTTTGGCAGCAAAAAAGGGGGACGACTCACTATTGGGAGGGTGGTCACTAGGTTATGGCTAATTGGTGTACATAGCGATTAAAAAAAAAGGCTCTTGCAGGTCTAATTGGAGATAATTTAGTTACAGTAACATACCATTCTCTCTAGATCACATCTCTCTACAACCTTGGTGGCCAACCTGAGGCTCATTAGCACATTGTGTCGCCCTCGGGGCCCCAGCAGACACTAATCTGTGTTTTCCTATTGCCTTGTCATAGTAGTGATTTTCTAGCTGCCTCATGTAAATATGTGCACAGCTCTGGTCATCTCTCGTATTATGTACACAGTCTATGACTATATCCTGTTGTGGGTTTGCCGTCTCTGGTAATGAACATTCACTAAATTTGATGTGCAGCCATTTGGCAATCTCAGGGGCCACACTTCAGAAAGTTGACCACCACTGCTCTACAACAATTAAAGAGCCAGGTAATATGAACAAGCTCGAACACACAAGCATGCAAATAGAGATTTCCATCCCATAAATCTGCACAGCAATGTGGAAATCATGACATTTAATTCCAGATTTTTTAGCTTGGTCAGCTGCGGATTTTCTTTATTACTTTTGTAATCGGTATAGCGCATAAAAAGCCGTCCATCTGCTGCCATTATATATCTTTCCGGTAAGAATGAAATGGGATACCACACATTGTCCACCTGTTAACTATTCTGTACTCTGAATAGTCTTAGAAATTAGAATCGTTAGCTTGTGCTTTCTACACACTTCTCTGCCTACTCCACACAACAGCAGAAAATGACAGCAATTAGATGTTATTCTTCCACAATAACAACAATTTCATGTTCATAGAACATCCACAGGCACTTCTGGTCAAAGCTCATCTGAGGAAGAATTTGCTCAGACAAATAAAAAAAAAACCTTTCACAGTTTCTACCGTTTTCCCAACAAGTTAGTGCTGGAGGTGCATGCAGGGCCCCTTCCTGGAGTACTGTGCTGAGGGCCATATTTATAGCACGAAAAACACACACACACACACACACACACGTACGTACAAGAATTAAAATGTCTGTTAGGTTGGGGGGGGGGTAGCTTGAGGTGTAATACAATAATAATTCCCTTATTCCTTGTTCCGGCAGGCTTCCAACATTCTCCTCTTTTCTACTATGCTCTGGTTTGCAGGCAGGGATTGCCTTAAAGAAGAGTGCGTCAGCCAATCGGGACGGCCTCAGAAAAGAGGCTTCTGGGGACTGGTCACGGTGTAGAGCAGCGTTTCTCAAAAGTGCCACAGAACTCAATTTTTGCCCTGGGAAATCCAGGAAAGGCAGAATTCAGAAGGGGACAGAAGGTTGAATCCTCCAGACCTCTTTCTCCTCCTGCCACCTTGCTACAGCAGCCAAAGGGTAGGACTCTGATGTGAAGAGAGGACTGTGTGATAAAAGGGGGGATTCACATATGGGTTGCCTTTAATATACAGGGGCAACTCCAATGGGACTAGGGGCTCTTAGAATTTTGCATACTTTTACAGAGTGCAGCGACTGTAAAAAAGGTTAGAAAACACTGGCGTAGAGGAAACCTGATGGAGTGAGGAACAAGGTATTTACCTAAAAACGAGCTAAAATACACAGTATCACCATTGGCCATGTACCCCCAATTAGGGTGAATAGGGTATCATGCCGAGTGGATTGGACCACAAGGGTTTGTAATGTGCCACTGTCACGGAGATTGAAAAGGAGGGAAAAATTCTAAATTGGTGAAGCAATACCAGAACTGGAATATAGGGGACATGGTAACTAGTGTCTAGGGAAATTATAGGCAACCCCCCCCCCCCCCCAAAACTAGTGTGCCCATTTGTAGATTTACTTATCTGGAGACCACCCAAAATGTTCAATGATAATGGCAAACATGACAAATCATCAGGGTGAATCTCCCCAATTGTGGGGGTAGTGGGCACAGACAGCAATACAAACTGACAGGTGTTCTAGTCCCTCTCAATCCGAAACTAAGGAGGGGGGGGGGGTCAAGGCTTTGCCTTTAGCTTTACTTAAATTCTTGATTATACAGGATAGAAAAACACACCTTACAGGCCTAACCCTTCCCTACTCATTCCAAAAGATAAGGAAAACATGGAAGATTAGATATATCTTAATTGCTGTGGACAGCAAAATCCATTTTAAAACACAAGTTTAGTAGTTTTCCCACAAGTATACAAATACTAAAAAACAATTATAAGCTAGCTTGAGGTTCTATAAAAAAAGCTGCATTTCTTCCTCACATGGACCGTTGTGAAAACATTTACAAAAAAAATAAAAATAAAACACTCCAAGGGCAAAGCAATTAAGACATGTCAATTCCTTTTCAGGCAGAGTTTAGAGTTAATTGTTAACATGGAGCACAAAGAATGTCAGAGGACTATAAAATGTTTTCTGTATTTTCATTGAGCCAAAAGACATGCTTACTTGTTCCTGAATTATACGAGTCATGAAAGTCATTATTTTACCCATAGATACAGCGCAGAATATTCCGGAGTATTTTAGAGCTCATGCACCGGGGGCATCTATGTCTGAAGTACTCGTCTTGCTTGCACAATTCATGGTAAAGAAAAAAGCAACTAAAATAATAAAAGCACTGAAAGCATGCTGCATTTAAAATTTAACAAAAGAAAAAAAAATACAATAAGTTTAAAAAAGGAGCAAAGTGCATTCCTAAATGCAACATAATAACCTTCTGCTTTTGTTTTGTTTTTTTGTTACCATCTCCCCTATCTTATGTGTTAAACAAAAACACTCAACACCACACACACACACACAGAATAAATAAGGGCGTATGTATTAGAAAAACACGGATAGATTAGGAGGCACAAACCACATCAAACACAAAGAATACTTTTTATGCAAATCTAAACAGATGCACAAGGGTCACCTTTTTTGAGATGCTTCTCTATCCTCAACGTCTGTTTGACAGCAGCATCATCTATTAATCGCCCATATTTATTGTGTTGTTTTGTATTAGAACTCAGACAACATGTGATTTCTAGAGGTGGCTGGAAATGAACCTGCATGCCCAAATCCCTAACTTATAGACAATTGCAGGATACATCTCCAATGATTACTGCTTGTTGATCAAAGTTCATCTCAGCCAGTGAGCCAATAAGAAGATAGAGGGGGTGGGACAGGGCTGAGCTGTGGGCTCTGCGTGTGAATGAAGGGAAGAGAGCCTACTAAGGTGCCCCTTTTGCAAGCTGCTTGCTGTGGGGGCACTCGGCAGGGTCCATGAGGGCCGGCGGGGGACCCAAGAAGAGGACTGTCACTGCACAAAGCAGGCAAGTATAACATGTTTGTTTTCTTTAAAGTGATTGTAAAGGTCAGTTTTGGGGGGTGGAGTTTTGTAAAATAAAACATGTTAGAGCCCATTCACATCTAGGCGACAAAACGCCCGACGCTTGTGCCGCTAGAGGGGAGAATTCCCATTGCTGTCTATGGAGATGGTTCACATCTCATAGACGCCGTACGCCTTCCACCTGAAAAAAAGTCCCGGACCCTTTTTTCAGGCGGCATTGGCGTTCGGCCATACAAAGCAATGGCAAGGCTTTGTAAAAAAAAAAGTTACACACTCGCGGCAAAATACACCGCGTACGTGGCGTATCTTGTCGCGGAGGTGTGAATGGAGCCTAATACTTACCTGCTCTGTCCAATGTTTTTGCACAGAGGAGCCCCGATCCACCTTTTCTGGGGTGTCCCAGTGGCACACTTGACTCCTCCTCCTCATCGAGTGCCCCCACGGAGAAACACTTTCCATGGGGGCACCCACGCGGGCGCGCTCCAGAGTCCTGCTGCTGTGTACATTGACAAAGACAGCAGGACTTGGCTCCGCCACAGCTCCCGTGTCGCTGAATGTGACTGACAGCAGCGGAAGCCGTTGGCTCCTGCTGCTAAAAATCTATCCAATGAGGACCCGAGACAGCGGCTGGAGATGCTGGGCTCATGCCTGAAATGATCGGGTTCAGGTAAGAAAGGGGTGGCGCTGCAACCGCTTTAAATCATTGCCTTTATTATCACTTTAAAGTGGAAGTTCAGCCACATTCTAAACCCAATCTATCCAACCCTGTAAAGAAAAAAAACAAACAAAAAAACAAAACAAAACACACTATACTTACCTTTTCTGACACTGACACACACACACACATGCAAATTGGATGCCTTTTACACCGCATCTAATTCGCATTACATACGAGTTTGACCAGCTTTTAATGGAGCCAGTTTACACATGTTGAGGCCGCTGTGGTGTGAATTTGAAAAGGGTCCTGTGCACTTTTGGAGGAAAAAAAAAAAAAGCAGCACCTATAGCAGCGAACACAAACACATCGGACACTGGACTTCACACTGCAGTCGGAGATGCATGGACCCAGCCTTAGAAATAGATACATTTTTGCTGAACTTCCACTTTAAGGGCCTATTCCTACCAGCAGGTGACAGTAATGCTATGTATACCTTGTGTTCGCTGGCATGCATTATGTAGGGGCAGTGCTACGCAATGCTATAACACATCATAGGTTTACCTATTGTACTTTACTGAAATCTCACAATATTTGTGTAGTGTGTAAAACGGCAACATTCACGCAGTGCACACCAATGAAGCACATTGATGTGAACTGTAGCAACAAGTTGCCTTGTCCATGTGCTGGGATCACGTTGGGCAACGATGCCGGAGGCTGGGTTCACACTGCTGTGTGGAGCGTCTCACAGCAGGGGTCCGGTGCGTCCCTGTTCCGCTTCAGGGACGAATCAGGCCAGACTTTTTGGCTGGATTTGGACCTGAAACAGACCAGTAGACACACAGAACTCTTCTGCAAACCACTCCGCAGCCGTCCCAGAGCTGTGGGAACCGGCTCCATTGACAGTCTCTTGACATCCGAATTGTATGCAGGGAAAACCATATCCAATTCGCAATAGGGCGTAAACCCAGACCAAGTCAGCTCAACAGAGCTAATGTGCGCAAGCCACCAGGAACTTACAATATTTTCCTCATTTTTAAACAGAATGAATGACGCAAGTGAAAGAGGCTGTAATTCTTGGTGGTCAGCGTGGAGACGAACTTCATACCTTGGTGGGATTCTGGTATTTGGCCTTTTGTCCTCCCTCTTCCATATATCCCCATATAAGGATGCTAAATTGGCCTTACTTCACTGCCCGATCCCAGGCCCCCCCCCCCATCCATCAGCAGAAGTTAGCCACTTAATTGCTGCGAAACGCGTAATAGCAAGGGCCACGACTCATGATTAACGAGAAGACGTCTAGTATTCTTCATGACTCCCATGCCAAGTTCCTCAAGGTTTGGGGCCCGTGGTGGTCCTATGTTCTTCCCACTCTGCATCCGTTCAGCCTAGGCCTTGCTAATTGACCCCCCCCTCTCGACCTGGGGGTTCTTCTCCCTCTTCCATTCTCTCTCCTCATCTCTTTCCCTCTTCTTTGCGCTCACTTTTCCTAACCCCCCCCTTTTTTTTTCTTGTGTGTGTGCGCGCGCGCGCGTTTTCCCTGTTTTATTTTATTTTTGTGCCCCTGATTTTAGGGGATTACTCCACGCTTTATCCCCCGAGCATTAATGCTCAGTTACTTGATGTTGACCCCCGGCCTGGGCTGGAGGGCTATTGCTGCTTGTTTTTCCCACTATTGAATATGTCTTTTAATGTGCACTTTTCAGCTGTGCCATGTTATGTTCCTTGTCTAAATCTCCTGCATGGGATTATTACAGTTGTTCTTATTCCTTGAAAACGTCTAATAAAAAAAGATTGTACCAGAAAGAGGCTGTAATTGGTTTAGGAAATGAATGCATCATATATAAAAAAAAAAAAAAAAAAAAAACAACGAATCCCTGCACATTCGAAACATGTCAACATATAGGCTTTAGGTAACACCATACAAATGCCAGTAATAGCTCACAACAGATGTATACATGCTGCTATTTGGAGTGACAGAGCAAGATATAAATAGTATAACATTCCATAAGAAAAAAAAAAAAAAACACACACACACACACACATTTGATTTATCTCTTCCACTCTGCATTATTCAAGAGCATGTGCCAATCAATGTACATTTAAAAGTAAAACGATAGGCAAAACCTTTTTTTATTATTATATTATTATTATTATTTGGGATAGAGTAAGGGAGGGTTATAGCCCCTGTTAGATTTATTTTTGCCATCTGTGTCCCATTGAGGAGATTTCCCTTCACTTCCTGTCCCACAGCCAAAAAAGGGAAGTGGGAGCGAATCCCTTCAAAGTGCAGGAGTCCTGGGACGCCACCAGAACTAGTGTCCCCATGGGAAGATTTCCCCTCCATCACTGTTCTGGTAACAACTCAAAATTTTGGAATTTCTTTCACAGATCATGGTAAACCAAACAGAGGGGGAATCCGACAGGTGTTTAAATCCATCTCCCCTTATTAAAACAAAAAGTTGCAATTGGTTAGGACCCTCCCACACGGGGAGGATCCGTTGCAGTGGTCCGCCAGCTCTCCGTTGATCTCCACTGAGCCGGCGGATGACAGGTCCCTTTCTGCTCACCGAGCGGGGAGGGGCTTGTTGAGAGCCGCTGCTTGTCTATGGAGAGAGCAGACGAAAAACGGACAGCATGTCCGTTTTCATCAGATCTCACCCGATCCGATAGAACGGATGGCGACGTATCACCATACGTCTGATTGTCCGCTGACATTCGATCCGCGACATGGTCACCGCAGACACCCGACGCTCCACCGACTTGCATGGAGCATGCGCGTTTCTACTTTCGACTTTTGCGTGACAGATTTGTGTACTGACCATACCAAAATCTGACAACAGACTGTTGTCTGCTGGTAATTTAGTAGCCAGTCACCTAACATTTGTTGGCGGAAAATTGGACAACAATTGTCAAAAGGAACGTACCAACGGTAAGATTTTAGGACAATCTCCTGCCAACAATCATACCGTGTGTAAGAGGCTTTAGTGTTTATTTCTACAACCAAGAAAACATTGCACCCGTTTTCTGAATAATAAAGTCAAGGGATAGGCCAGAGCAACTGGAAATATTACTGTGAAGGACAAAACAAAAATGTAATTACAGTTCCTCTCCATGTGTACTGAATAATGTATCAAGCCTTGATGAACCAGGCAAACACAGGCTTCATTTTGCCTTTTAGATAAGCATGTCTCCAACTCAGCAGCAATAAGTAGCAAAAGGTTTCACACACGTCCTCCTCCAATAGCCGATCACTAGCATTCTTACAGCAGACCTTGCACTCCATGTAAGGCTTCCTTTTTTTTTTTTTTTTTTATATATATATATGCCCCCCTTGATGAAATGCTGAAAAAAAATAAGAGAAATGTATTGCACATGCAAGGACTGCCCAGGGGAATTTTGTGAAGAGCCTCTAAGCAAAGATCTATGGAGGAGAATCGACCGTTAAAGTGGTTGTAAAAACGTACCCACTTACCCCCAAAAGGCACCAGCTTTTCTTAAAACAAACCGTCCACGGACCGGGAGGGGGAGATTTGCAGACTGTCCCCTCTGGGGGGGGGTGCAGCAGGGGTGTATGGGGCTCACCACTACTCTATACATGAAAAAACAGCACAAACGTGGTTGTCAATCACAGGCTGTGGGCTAGAGCTCTGAACACATTAAAGCGGGGGTTCACCCTTAGAGGGCACTTTTCCCCCCTTCGCTTCCTGCTCGTTATTACTAGGGGAATCGGCAATTTATTTTAAAATATGTGCAGTACTTACCCGTTTACGAGACGCATCCTCTCCGTCGCTTCCGGGTATGGGCTTCGGGAATGGGCGGTCCTTCTTGATTGACAGGTTTCCGAGAGGCTTCCGACGGTCGCATCCATCGCGTCACGATTTTCCGAAAGAAGCCGAACGTCGGTGCGCAGGCGCAGTATAGAGCCGCACCGACGTTCGGCTTCTTTCGGCTACGAGTGACGCGATGGATGCGACCGTCGGAAGCCTCTCGGAAGAATGTCAATCAAGAAGGAACGCCCGCTCCCGAAGACCCATACCCGGATGCGACGGAAGAAGATACAGCTCGAAAACGGGTAAGTACTGCACCTATTTTAATATAAATAGCCGATTCCCCTAGACCGAACGAGCAGGAAGCTAAGGGGAGATTTTTTTTTTTTTTTTAAATGGGTGAACTCCCGCTTTAACTACAAGCCCCGTCTGTTAGCGCAGCACACAGCTTTTAGCTCTCTATGAACTGTGAGGGCGCTGATGAGCTACTGCACTTTAGTAACAGTCTGCCCATCATACAGGAGGTACTGGCAGACAGCTGCACCCACGATCTGCAATGTTTTACAGGCTGCAGCATAACAAAAAAAAAAAAAAAAAAAAAGAATAAATGCACTTTTTTTCACCTGAACAATGAATTGCATTTATTTTTACAAGAGTGCACTTAGCCTTTAATTGTAGGGCATGCTGGAGGTGGGAGAATTTTCTCTCTCTCTTTTTAACCACTTTGGAACTTTATAACCGAAAGACGGCTACAATGCGGCTCTCCTGTTTCGGGAGGGCGTCTATGGACATCCTCTCAGAACCGCACTCCCTGGGGCGCACATGCAGCACGTTCCGTTATCGATGTTTCCTTCGCACACAGGGGCCAATCACAGAGGCCATTTACCCAATCACAGCTGACCACATGCAAACACTTGACGCTGTCACAGCGTGAGGAGAGCCGGCATGTGTGACAGCGGACATGTACACAGATAAGTGTCCCGATTACTAGAGCTGCACAATTAATCGTTAAAAAAAATCATGATCTCGATTCAACCCCCCTGAGGATCTCCAATGCAGAGTTTGTCGATTCTTTTATATAACAAGTGGAGAGACTTTCAGCTGTCAAAAGAAAATATCCGGGCAGTCTGCCAAGTTTCTAACAGCAAACATTGTAACTAATGATCAAGTAATGAACTTAGATCAAAGGGATAAACTTCTGAGTGTGTAAAGAAAAAATCCGGGCAGTCTGCCAAGTTTGTAACAACATGAAACATTGTAACTAACTTCCTTCTTAGAGCAAAACTGTGTGTAAATGCAGGAAGTTTAACCACTAAATGTTTTTCTGACATTCTTACGTTAAAAATCAATATTTTTTTGCTAGAAAATTATGTGGAACCACCAAACCTATATATTTTAGCAGAGACCCTAGGGAATAAAATGGCAATTGCTGCAATATTTTATGTCACTCTGTATTTGCCCAGCGGTCTTTCAAATGCAATTTTTTGGGAACAAATACACTTCAATCATGAATAATAAAAAAAAATGAAACAGTAAAGTTGGCCCATTTTTTGGGTGTTTTAATACGAAAGATGATGTTACGCCGCAAGACTTGTGATCCATCGTCTAAGCAAAAAAAAACGCGATTCTCATTTTAGTCAGAATCGTGCAGCTCTACCGATTAAAAGTACAGCCTCATCAGCGCACAACGGTGAAGGGGAAAAATAATTTGCAAAATGTTATCAGAGGAAAACTTTTTTTTTTGTTTAGCAAAAAAATAAACAGTGGTGATTAAATAGAAACAAACAAAAGCTCCATCAGGCTTAAAATAATGAAAAAATTTCTTATGGGTACAGTGTTGCATGACTGTGCAATTGTAATTCAAAGTGCAATAGAACTAAAAGCTGAAAATGGGCCTGGGCAGAAAGGGGGTGCCCAGTTTTAAAGCAGGTCCTGTCCTTCCTGACGCCTCAGGATATATATAACATTTCAGGGGTTTTAAAGGCTCACAGATTTAACAAAAAATGTTACGCTCATCTCCTCCTCCCACACAATCTGATCATTTATTCACTGCATATGTCACATTCTGGAATCACATTAGATGAATCTTCTGTATTCACCACAAAGCAGGGCTTTTTTTTTTAACACACAAAAGCACATAACATCTGCAACCAATTACATTTATCCATCAACATGGACTGCTGGGTCCTTACTATATAGTTTAATAAACTTCCACCCTAGTCTATTGTAGCCACAGGATGCATTGGAAGAATATCAACATTGATGCCTTATAACCCCCCCCCCCCCCCCCCCCGACATACATCTGCACTTCTTCCACAGGCCTATAACCAAGCAGCGCTGATCTACCCAAAAGATCCCTAACGTGTCACAGATGTAGCAACAGTAGATGTATGATTGTCATTACAACAATATTTCATAGCAGCATCTTGTTTACTTCACCAGCAAGCTGAATCATCAATACGGTGGGCGGCATATATCCAATATTAATGAAAAGGAGCATCAAATACTCGATTTACTACTAATGCCATTTCTTCTACAGGACAAGTATGTGCTGTGATTACAGACAAAATCCAGCTGCAAATGTTTTTACAAGCCAACTAAATGAATGCATAGGTACACTTTTATCAATACATTTTCTGCAGATAACAGCCAAACACAACAGGCTGGAACTCTCACAGGCCTATACAGCTTCATTCCAGTATATCCTGCTCTGCATTCATCCCTGTGCCGCCCACTACATCTTCACACCCCCCCTCCATCCTCCCAGCATCCTCCACACTCCTCACTGTGCCATCCATCCTCCTCACCCATTCTGTGCCATCCATTCTCTACACTCCTCACTGTGCCACCCATTGTCCACACTCCTCACCCATTCTGTGCCATCCATCCTCCACACTCCTCAATGTGCCATCCATCCTCCACACTCCTCAATGTGCCATCCATCCTCCCCACTCTTCACCCATTCTGTGCCATCCATCCTCCCCACTCCTCACCCATTCTGTGCAATCCATCCTCCACACTCCTCACTGTGCCATCCATCCTCCACACTCCTCACTGTGCCATCCATCCTCCCCACTCCTCACCCATTCTGTGCCATCCATCCTCCACACTCCTCACTGTGCCATCCATCCTCCCCACTCCTCACCCATTCTGTGCCATCCATCCTCCACACTCATTCTGTGCCATCCATCCTCCCCACTCCTCACTGTGCCATCCATCCTCCCCACTCCTCACCCTTTCTATGTCATCTATCCTCCCAGCACTAGTCGCCCTTTATTTACCATCTATCCTCTGCTCTACTCTCTCTCTATGCCAACCATCGTCTATACACCCCTGACACTTTCTATGCCATCTATCCCCCCAGCATCTCACCACACCTCACCTTTTCTATGCCACCTATACCAGCATCATCTGCACTCCTCACTCTTTCTATGCCACCTATCGCCTCCTCACCACATTCCCCTTGGTGCCACCTGGCATTGTAAAGTCATCCTCACTCATCCCCCTGTACAACCAGAATGGAATCCAGCAACAGTTGCCAAATAACCTCACACAAGCCACGGCTAGCACCTCTCCGCATAGTGCTAGGATTTCCAAACACATAAGTGGGTAAGCAGAGATATCATGCCCAGCATTACCATATACTGGCCTGTACAGGTCTCTACAATTTGGTAATCAATTCTACTGTGAACAACCATGCCAGGCCTTTCTACACACCAATGCCGAGCTGCCAGCCAATTCTCAGCTAAAGCAGCATGCCAAACAGCTTCACTCTGTGCCAGCCGGGCACCATTCCTAGCACAACCACATAGATCTCCATACTGAAAATCATCCCCCTCCACACCCCCCCCCTCAATGGAGGCCTCCCCCCTGCACAACCCTTCATGCCAAGATCTGTCAACACCCCCCTCCATGCCACCTTCCCTCTACGCCACCATCTGTCCACACCCCCTCCTATATATATACACATATACACACACACACACACACACACAACCCTCCGTTCTACCATCCCTCTACACCAGCATTTCTCAACTCCAGTCCTCAAGGCACCCCAACAGGTCTTGTTTTCAGGATTTCCCTCAGATGAAACTGATCAAATCACCTGTGCAAAATAATGGAAAGCCTGAAAACATGACCTGTTGAGGCACCTTGAGAAACACTGCTCTACACACCCCTCCATGCCACCTTCCCTCTGCACACCCCTCTACACCACTATCTGGCCACACTATCTCTATGCATACCCCTCTGTGCCACCAACCCTCTGCACAACCTTCCATAACACCGTCCATATCACTGTCCTTCAACACATCCCTCCATATCACTGTCCTTCTGCACAACCAGGAGTTGTGATATGGAGGAACGGCGATATGGAGGAACGGCGATATGGAGGAACGGCCATATGGAGGAACGGCCATATGGAGGAACGGCCATATGGAGGAACGGCCATATGGAGGGGCAGAGAGACACACCAATAGCTAGTTATATCGGTCGTGATCCTGATGGAAAAGGCAGGGATGGGTTGTGGGTGGTTGTTACGTGATAATTTGAGGAAATGGTGTCATGGCTGGAATAAATACTTACTGCAATGTTCCCTCACTGAAGTTTCTATGTGTGCCATGACAGAACCCGGAGGCTGCCATTACTGACAACTGGATCAAAAAAATGCCAGCTGCTAGGCTGCCATACTGAACTTTGTTGCAGAGCCACTGGCATTTGTTGCCTCTGGGTGTCCATCCTGACATCTCCCACATCTCTGCTGTGCCCTGTAGTGGCATTATGGCTCATCTGGTCACCCCTTTGCACAACCCTCCACACCACAGTTCCTCTATATACCCCTTCATACCACCGTCCTTCTGTACCCCCCTCTACACCGCTATTCCTCTATATACCCCTTTCTTACCACCGTCCTTCTGTACCCCCTCTACACCACTGTTTTTCTGTATACCCCTTTATACCACTGCCCCTCTGTACCCCCCCTCTACACCGCTATTCCTCTATATACCGCTTCATACCACTGCCCCTCTATATACCCTTCATACCACTGCCCCTCTGTACCCCCCTCTACACCACTATTCCTCTATATACCCCTTCATACCACTGCCCCTCTGTAACCCTACATATCAAAGCCCCTCCGCACACACCTATAGGCTACGGTACCTCTATATACCCCATCCTTCTATAACACCGTCCAACTGCACACTCCTCTACACCACCATCCCTCTATATACCCTTCAATGCCAGCATCTTTCTGTACACCCCTCCATGCCACTGCCCCCTTCATATATCCCCCCACACCATGTCTATACACCCCCCTATACCTCATCTACACACACCTCTGAACACCCCCCCCCCCCCATGTCGATATGCCCCCGTCTCCCCACACAACTCTGTACCATGTCTTTACCCTCCCCCAAAGCTATTTCTATACCCCCCCCCCCCATCCACAACACCATCTCTCTAGATACTGCCCAATGCCAACATCTTTCTATACACCCCCATCACCCCCTCATAGCACTATTCCTCCACACCACCCACCCTCTGCACACCCCTCAATGCCACTTCTATACCTCTGTCCCTTCAAACCCCCCCTCCATACCATATACCCCCCCCACTCAATGCCATGTCTCCATATCTATACCCCCTCCATACCTATAACCCCCCCCCTAATGCCTCCATATCTATACCCCCCTCCATACCATATCTATAACCTCCTCCATGTCATGCATATACCCCCCTCCATGCCATGCCTCTATACCATATGTATACCCCCCCTCCATGCCATGCCTCTATTCCCCCTCAATGCCATGTCTCCATACCATATCTATACCCCCCTCCATACCATATACACCCCCCCCCCCCACAATGCCATGCCTCCATATCTATACCCCCCTCCATACCATATCTATACCCCCCTCCATGTCATGTCTATACCCCCTCAATGCCATGCCTATATATACCCCCTTCATATCTATAACCCCTTCCATATCATGCCTCCATATCTATACCCCCCTCCATACAATATCTATACCCCCCCCCTCCATGCCATGCCTCTATATCTATACCCCCTCAATGCCATGCCTCCCTATCTATACCCCCTCAATGCCATGTCTCCATACCATATCTATACCCCCCTCCATTGCATGCCTATACACCCCTGTGTGGCCCCAGTACAGCCCGCACTCCTGCACACCAGTCCGCCCCTCCCCCTCGGTGAGTCTCAGTCCATATAAATTAGCACTTACCGTGGATGAGCTCGGTGTCCCGGGAGGAGAAGATGGTCTCCTCCGTACGATGCTCCTCTCTCTCTCTCACTCTCCCCTGGGATTGTATGGGTCTCCCCGGCTCCGCCCTCCTCTCCTGTCACCGCTCGGTGTGTACGGGGCGGCTCCTCACCCTATTTACCGCACGGTATCACAGCGATGGCCCTCTCCACACCGCCCCCTGCTGAGCAACCCGACACACCGCAACGCGCCTCACCACTGAGGAGGACCCGGGTGCGGCTATGCAGAGCCTAAAACCGAAACATCTGATTGGCTGGTGGGCGACGAGCCCAGAGTATGCCGCTTCCTGATTGGGTGGCGGCGAAAGGCGGGAAGTGGGAGGATCGCGACGCAGTTATAAGGCGGCACCGTTGAAATCTGCACTTTACGATACGGCTGTGAGTGTGGTGACCGCTTTACCACATCTACGGGCCGGGGGTCAAAACATCTACGGGGGTCAGTCATCCCTGCGGGCTGATGGAGGAGGCGAGGATGGGCTGCGGCTGGCTGTCCATTGATAGAGTAAAGAGAACCGGTCATGGTTGGAGTGAAGATTTCAACAGGTCCCCATGTGTGTCCAGAGGAGCCATTCCTGATCACTGGATCTCCACATACTGATTGTCTGGCTTGTCATACTGACCATGCTGCAATACTTTGTTATAGAGCCCTTGGAATGTGTCCAATCCGGGTATCCATCCTGACCGCCCCACATCACTGCTGTGCTCTGTAGTGGATCCTCCTGACCCCCGTATATCACTGCTGTGCTCTGTACTGGATCCTACTGACCCCCGTATATCACTGCTGTGCTCTGTAGTGGATCCTCCTGACCCCCGTATATCACTGCTGTGCTCTGTACTGGATCCTACTGACCCCCGTATATCACTGCTGTGCTCTGTAGTGGATCCTCCTGACCCCCGTATATCACTGCTGTGCTCTGTAGTGGATCCTCCTGACCCCCGTATATCACTGCTGTGCTCTGTAGTGGATCCTCCTGACCCCCGTATATCACTGCTGTGCTCTGTACTGGATCCTACTGACCCCCGTATATCACTGCTGTGCTCTGTAGTGGATCCTACTGACCCCCGTATATCACTGCTGTGCTCTGTAGTGGATCCTCCTGACCCCCGTATATCACTGCTGTGCTCTGTAGTGGATCCTCCTGACCCCCATATATCACTGCTGTGCTCTGTAGTGGATCCTCCTGACCCCCATAGGCTCTATTGTGACACAACAGTGATATAACTGGCAGATGCAGCAGTAGGAACTAAGAACAACCGCCAAATCTGCATCCCTGGGATGGAAATTTTACCTCTAAGTCACGATTCTGAGGGCTCGCTGCTCTTCGGGACTGGATTGGAACAAGTCCTGTCCCGGTCGGCAGAAAAGAACAAAACATTCCAGATCAAACCCAAGAGGGGTAAGGGTAAAAAGCTTTTCTCTTATCGTCCATGGACGGACACCGCTCCTTAAATCTTGACAAGTGGGTTATGTTCCTGTTCACAGATAGAAAGGACTGGACACTGAAGTGGAGAGAATGGGGCTGCTCACCCCGAAAAATATAGCAAAAAGAGTTTTCCCAGATGGGGTTGTTGCGCAGCTCTGATAGAGAAAGGTTTAAACCATGTAGTAAAAAATATATATTTTATTTGATTCACATGTAAAAAATGGGAACAAGGAGGGATGGCGCAATGGATGGAACATGAGTTATAGCAGGTACACAAACAGCGTTTACATGAGTGTGTAAAACTGTACACAAATGGTGTTTATACGATCAAAAATATGCATCATAATATAAACAATTCTAACGAACGTTTCGACCTGTTAAAGGTCTTCTTCAGAGAAATTTTGTGTAGCTGAAAGGGAACAGATAGTGGTTAGACATCTCATGATTGTAATTTTAAATATTGGAAAATACATTATTACGTTTTAAGTTTGTGTCTGCTAATACAAAAGGCCTGAATATGGAGAAGCAGTAAGCTACAATACAATATAGGCAGTTCATATGTGTTTAATACAGAACAATAATATTAAATGTATTTTTTGGGGGATTTGTAGTCCCCTTACCTTGATGCGGTGTCACAGGTGAGTGCTGCGGGCCGGATGGCTAGATCAAATGGCCCACCCAAGAACGCCCCCCATCCCAGGGAGTGTGGCAGCCAGCCACGCCGTGTGGAGCTCCTCGCTCGACGCCACAAGAGGTCACCCCCAAAACGCTTGAGTTCAGTCAGGTCTCTGTTAGTCAAATATCCAGCAGCCCAGACACACTGTCCAGTCTTTGGGCGTCCACCTCCTAAAGTGGCGGGAGTCAGTGACTCGGAGGAAGAGGCTGCAAGTACACGTCTTTCCCTTAAGGATTTGGATGAGGAAGAAGCATCTAGATACAAACTATCATTAGAGGAGGTAGACAATCTCCTCAAAGCGATCTACATGACTATCGAGATCCAAGAGGAGAAAGTACAACTGTCTGTACATGACAAGATGTACCAGAGCCTGGATGAATCCAAACACAGGGGCCCGGATTCAGAAAGGACTTACGATGACGTATCTCCAGATACGACGGCATATCTATGCGCTTATTCAGGAACTGAGATACGCCTAAATTTCGCAAGATACGACCAACGTAAGTCTCCTTACGCCGTCGTATCTTGGGTGCATATTTACGCTGGCCGCTAGGGGCGCTTCCGTAGATTTACGCGTCAAATATGTAAATGAGCTAGATACGCCGATTCACGAACGTACTTGCGCCCGTTGGATTTAGCTACGCCGCTTACGTCCGTCGTAAGTTTACCCCTCATAAAGCAGGGGTAAGTCATGTTAAGGTATAGACGTTGGAAAAGCAACGTATTTTATGTCGTTTGCGTAAGTTGTACGTGAATGGGGCTGGGCGTAGGTTATGTTCACGTCGAAAGCATTGAGCCGACGTATTTTAGGGAGTATTTGCGACGTGATTCTGAGCATGTGCGCGCATGCGTCGTTCGATCGGCCATGCATTTATATGGGGTCATGCTTCATTATAATACAACACGCCCACTGCCTTGCTACGCGTGCTTACGCCGGCCCATTTACGTTACACCGGCGTACATATGGGAGCAAGTGCTTCGTGAATACAGTACTTGCCTCTCTACGTTACGACGGCGTAGCGCATATGAGATGCGCTACGCCCGTTCAAAGATACGCCAATGTATCTGAATCCCGGCCCGGGTGTTTTCAGTCAACAGGGTTCTTAATGATACGATCAAAAAGGAGTGGAAAGAAACCTGAGAGGGGTTCTTTTTTTTTTCTAAAACCCTCAAAAGAAGGTTCCCTTTTGAAGACAAGGAGACCGATGTATGGAACAAGAAACCCAGAGTGGACGCAGATTTTTCACAAGTATCTCGTCAACGAATTGGCGTTTGAAGGATATGGGTATATTAACCACTTAAAGGGGTTGTAAACCCTCCTGTTTTTTTACCTTAATGCATCCTATGTAGTGGATCCATCCTGACCGCCCCACATCACTGCTGTGCTCTGTAGTGGATCCTCCTGACCCCCGTATATCACTGCTGTGCTCTGTAGCGGATCCTCCTGACCCCCGTATATCACTGCTGTGCTCTGTAGCGGATTCTCCTGACCCCTGTATATCACTGCTGTGCTCTGTAGTGGATCCTCCTGACCCCCGTATATGACCCCCCCTGATGACGTTAGCATAACGAAACGTACGTCGGAGGCAGACCTGGTCACGTGACGTCCCCCCTACGCTGTGGAGTGTCGGAAAGGATCTATCGGCGGTGAGACAGCGGCGGCTTCCACCCCCTTTTTCGAATCCTAATTTGAAACCGCAGATTGGCGGTGACAAGTCCGCAGCCTCAGTGCCGGATGGGCACCCTATAAAGTAAGAGGCCATTTGGCTGTTTTTATGTGTTTTTAATACTTTTAATAAACGATATCACGCTATTGGTTTTCCTGGCTTTCTTCTCTTGCATAAAAAATTCCATGTGGAGCTCCTGGATCTGTCTATTGGTTGTCCATATCCTCATGTGCGCAGGCACAATCCTGCAAAAGCTGGTTTGACCACTTTTTCATTAAACTGGTCAACTAGCTCTGGTAAGAGCAATTTAATATCAAGCACCTTGGGTGGAATTGAAGTTATTTAGAGCGGTGGTGGCACTTTCTCTCCTCTTAAGAAAATCACAACGAACAAAGTGGACTGCAACAATTTCCCTTATTGTGTGGGATTTATATATTCACATTGATCACATTGGAATTTTCACGCTGTGTTTTTTCTGAATGTGCAGCGCTGTCTGCAATATATGGGACTTTATTTTAATTTATTTTATCATTTTTTATCTAATTATTCACTAGGGAGTGTTAATTAATTGCCAATCATAGCGGATTGGTTCACGGCACTATACATAGTATTTGTATGGGCTTAGCGCCCTCTATTTTCTATTTCCAAGAAAATACACTCTACATAGTGAATATATTTAAATGAAAAAGAATAAGTTTTCTTTGTGAAAACTTGAGAGGACAAGCATAGGTTTTAATCGTGGACACAATCGATAAACAACGACTCACTATGATTAGCAAGGGCCCTTGCAGGAATCAGTAATTAATGACAGTAAGGAAACTTAACTAGGGATGGTATCACTCATTTAAACTAGGGTCGACAGTCTATGCTCGTGAGCGCCCTCTAGCGGGCAGTCCTACAGAACAGTTAATGATCACGTTGCGGCCGGTTGGTGCACATAAGAAATTGTAATCCAAGGCGGCAGTTGATAAGGGAACTTAAACAACCAGATGTCTGGAACAGCGAACGTTGGTGAGCCGACACTCGTCAGTGTCAGTCACTTCTATGAACACCAGAACAGTTGTGCTGCGACTGTATCTATCGCATACCAAGGATGATGGTATTGTTGGTGGGAATTTGGTGTTATAAAGGCCTACTCAATAAAGAGAGAATTGCAGGGAATTGTGATGAGAATTTTAAACTTTAAGCAGAAGTAGTGCAGCTGAATGGGAGAATTATTCCAACTCTGCTACATTGCTCTTAAGTTTGAAATTCCCGTTTCAATTTCCTGTAATTCTCTCTTTATTGAGTAGACCCTATAATCTGATAAGTAGGCGAAGATTATGCGGAGTGGGTGGAGCTTCGGGGAATTGAGTGTGGTAATTAATTAATAGCTGTGCTGCAAAGTGTCCCTGGAATTTTTTTTCAAATGTTGGCAACTATGGATTACCTTTCTGTGGAAAAGGAAAGCTGCAGTAATGCTATAGCGCCGGATGGACGCCACATCAGTGTGGATAGGACATGTGCTGTATTTTCTGTTTAATGCTATTAGTTCTAACCTTCCTGGTTTTGTCACTCCCTGAAGTTTAACCAAAGCTTCCAGGATTTTGAATTCACAGAGCTGAGAACCAGTGGCATCTTGATGATTGAGGATATAGCCACTTGGTAGGACTGTGTCTTTAATTTTACCTTTTTGCCTAACCTCCCAGATGCAGGAAGTATTCCAAGAGGTCAGAGGTGAACTACTGGAGAAATTGATTTTACAGAACATAAATACTTTTTTTACTCTCCTTATATTGTGTGATACCCTTTTTCATTTTCCATCACCTTCATTTGTGCGTACTGCAGCATACATCCAATTTTTGGGACCCTTGCAGCTCTGTCGACCTCAGACTGTAACTCAAAAACTAGTACATATATAAGATTTTTTTTTTTGTTTTCACTTAAGAATTCCTACCCTATATGTTTCAATTTGTATGCATGGTAATCGCTGTAGTAATACTTTTAGTTTTTGAGTGTATGTTTGTGTATGACAGTTTGCAAACACCATGATCATTGGCAGGTTCTAGTATTCACAGAGAGTATACTGCCACAGCCCTTTCTCCTTCTGGTTTATGAAAAACCTTGAAGTGTCCTGGGCAGAGAAAACTACTGTATGCCCCTTTTCATTTTACTTATTTGTGTTGTAGTATTCTATATACTCTTATTATGCTGCCATCCTGTGGTCACTGTGTGTATTACAACAATTGAACTATGCTTGTATGTGGTTGTTTTGTGAAGCTTCTTCATTTGGCCATTGGGTTATTATCAATACAGCTAACTGGAGGCGCACATATGAAAGGATGACAATGCTGCTACTAATTGTAGTGGAGTAGCATTGTCAGCCTGCACAAAGAAGTGCTGTTACTAGCAGGATCTCCTGGTAAGACTCTGCAATAGACATAAACTCCAAAAAACACAAGGAATGATGCCAAAAATATTGAAAAATAGATTTTGGGTTTAAATACACTTTAATGATCATACAATGCACAACACCAATAAACAGATAGGATAGTTACTTTTGCATATGTGTTGTGAATTGGAAGTGAGTTTTAGATGACTTTGCCATATGTTTAGCGTCAGTGGTGGCTGGTGCTCGACAAATCAACGCCACACCCCCCTCTCAGTGGGAAATGGACATTAACGTGGGGAACACTGGAAGCACCCGCCTCCTTACCTCTGCCCTGCCTAGATTCCGATCTTCCCTCCTTAGGCTGCATTCACACCTAGGCGTATATACGCCTGAAGCGCGACGCCGCAGCCGCCCCTCATACGCTGGAGGGGTGATTTTACATGGTCGGCTATGGAGATGGTTCACATCTCCATGCCGAATGCCAGACCCCTGCCGCCTGAAAAAAGGTCCCGGACCTTTTTTTCAGGCGGCGTTCGGCATAGGAGATGTGAACCATCTCCATAGAGGGTGAGGCTGCGTTTTGTCGCCGCGAATCGCGGTACAAAACGCCGCTATTTGCCGCCGCAATTCGCGGGACAAAACGCCGCGATTCAGTACGCCTAGGTGTGAATGCAGCCTTAAGCTGGGGAGTGCTGAATGGCTGAGCTGGATGGTGAGCCATCCCTGGAGTGGCAGCTGCTGGGTCCGTCGGTCTTCCCCTTGCTTTTCCCCCGGCTGCGCACCTCCTCTCTCCTCCTCCTCCCCCTTGGTCAATAACATTGCTTCTCTTTTCGGCCAATTGGGAAACAGGTCCCACGACCCGCTTCCTAAATGGGCTGGGAGGAGAATCAGTGTGAGAATAGCGAATGTTCATTCGCTAATATCACACAACTGGGTGGGCTCGGAGTGCAGTGCTCTGTGCCCACCCTTTTTTTAAGCCTATTAGAGCCTCTGACTCTAATCATGTGCTTAACCCCCCCCCCCCCCTCCATCGGAATCCATAGTCAAGCGCCTTGTATGTAGATTAGGGGGCCAGATGCATGGATGGGGGGGCTGTGCCCCTAATGGACAGGCCGCCACTGGTTAGCTGTCTGCAACATGTGCCATCTGTTTGGCTCTAACACATGGGCAAGCTGGAAATTTCCTATTGCAATGTACACAGAAAAATGTAGATACGATATTGGATGTTCTTCTAAGGTCCCCGAGTCTTGATTAATTCCTGAATCTACACAACTAGAGCCTCCTTAATATTAGTGTAGCACGGCCCCCTAGAGCACTGTATAGAATTACCTTCTCATCTGCATGGCCATGACCTGGTGAACTTTCCAGCCCACCTGACACTCTGGGTTCAGACATCCTTGTATCACTGTATGGCAATAATCAGACAATTCAATGTATTTAGGTTCTATGAATATTTTACTTGAACCAATAAAAGGGGGAGTTGTCACATAGAGGAGGTAATAGATCTGCTGAGTTCTAGGCAACAGTGCCAACTCAGCAAAATAATTCCTATGAAAGACACAAGACAATATTTTAACAACGACAATGCTATGTATATATGTACACTTCCTTTAGAGATAATGTTACCCCCTAGGTCAGGGGTCTGCAACCTTTAAGACATAAAGAGCCACTTGGACCCGTTTCCAAAGAAAATAAAAAATGGGAGCCGCAAAACCATTGCGACATTTAAAACAAATATAACACTGCATATATTGTTTCTTACCTTAATGCTATATACAGGATCATGCACTCCAACCAAAAAAAAAGAATGCAATTGAACAGCACATTACACAGCCAATAACAATGCCCCCAATGTGCCATAAAAAAACAAATTACTGCCCCAAAGTGCCAGAGAAAATGACCAATGCCCCCAAATGACCAATGCGCCATAATACCATAGAAAATTAATCAGGACCCCAGTGTACCATAAATCATAATCAGTGCCTGATGTAAATAATAATTAATAATGAGGGCCCAATGTCATCCTCGTCATTATGAAAATAACTTGCTGGGCATGTGGAGGTGGAATCTTATCTGATATTGTCAATATCAGATAAGATTCCACCTCCACATTCCCAGCAAATGCAATACTGTACAATATCAGATAAGATTCCACCTCCACATGCCCAGCAAATGCAATACTGTACAATATCGGATAAGATTCCACCTCCACATGCCCAGCAAATGCAATACTGTACAATATCGGATAATATTCTACCTCCACATGCCATACTGTACAATATCAGATAAGATTCCACCTCCACATGCCCAGCAAATGCAATACTGTCTGTACAATATCAGATAATAAGATTCCACTTCCACATGCCCAGCCCTAGACTAGGCCGCTCTCCCCCCCCAGTCCCAGACACTTCCAAACACATGCCGGTCCTCACCTGCGCTGCTCTTACTGCTGTCTGTGTCGTCTCGTCTCTCTCTCTCTCTTCGCACTGGGGCCACGGTCGGTGCTGATGAGCTCAGCTGAGTCTTTTGATCTGGAGCGGAGCCTCCGCGGGGGAGATGTCGGCGGCTGAGAGCTCTTGTCGTGACAGGCGGGTGGGAGACTCCAGGCGCGTGCGCTTGCATGCGCCAGCGCCACCCGGGCCGCGAGCACAGACAGGCCAGCTCTGTGGCCAGTCACATGACGCGCCGTGACCGAATCACAGGCCAGCTCAGGCCTGTGGCCACATGACCCCCCCGCGTGGTAGATGTAATTGCGGTAACGCCGCCCAAGTAATGGGAACGGCGTTACTGCAAGGGTAAGAGTAATCAGGTAGATTACTCGTTACCCTCAAAAGGTGCCCGGGAGCCGCGGCTAAGGTTCAAAAGAGCCGCATGCGGCTCCGGAACCGCGGGTTGCAGACACCTGCCCTAGGAGGATGTTTCAGATAACTGCTTATACTGCCACACTGTAAAAGATGGAACCTGTCCAGCCTACACGCTATCCTAGGAAGGGAGAGCGGGTCTAGAAAAAAGTAATATATGGGCCTTTCTATAAGTAATGGCAATAAAGTCCACGTTGCAGATATGATGTCCTTCACCAGTTAGTTGGAGCTTGTTAACTGTAATCTGTTTGGATGTAGTGGGGACAGTATATTCCTTGTAGTGAGGAAAGCCAAAGATGTCTGAGCACAGTATTCAATGATGCAGTAAAGTGTTCTTGGAGTAAAGATGTCTGTGCAAAGTGTCTGTGATAAAGAATGGATAAAGGTCTAGAAATTTGCCCTCTCACCAACGACCAGATCCCTCGTTGTGTTCCGAACAGGAACTTGTATAGCGACACTCATGCAGTGAATACGCTGTCTCGATCTACCAACGTGAAGCTTGCCACACACACCAGCTAGCAGGCAACAGGAGGGGTACTAGAGATAGGCCCCAGGTTGGAAAGTAATGCTCCACGTGGTAGGCCACGACATCTTTCTCCCTGTTGCACAGAGAGGTCTGCCTTGCATCAGGCCCAGGAGGAAGAGAGCTCTGTGCGGGCATCTGCTGCTTTTATAGCTACTCTCAGCAATCATCAAATGACAGCAAAGATCCCTGGGATATGTAGTCCTGGCACACAATCATGCAAAGCAATTATCTGACAGGAGGACTATTTATTCCACAATCCTTTTATTTGGCACACAAATAAGATGTCACTGGATCACCTGAGGGACAGGTGATACTTTGAAATGCTAGAAAGTACTGTGCTTTATGCTTATATTCTGTGGGTATTATTTTTAAATCAGAAAAGTTTTTATTGCTCACAGATCATACAGGGAAAAAACAATATGACATATCAGACATAATATATATAGTACACTACACATGAGTCTCTCCGTCAAGAACCTAGCAGATACTAGTTATACCCAGTAGCATGCCCTCCAATCCCACCTCCCCGTAACTGGCAAGTCTAATTACCACCCAGCAGCCTCATCTGAACAAGTTCCATAGGGCTCAAGCCAGGTGTGGCAAGCCATGCATCCCAAATCCTGTCAAATTTGCCCACATTTCCCCTCTGCTGATATATGTACTTCTCCATAATAAGCATCCTGCCCATGTACGTCAACCAAAATTTAAGTGTGGGGGGTGCCTCCAGTTTCCATTTCAGGAGAATGGCCCTCCTGGCCTGGAACAATGCTCTGTTGAATGCCATTCGAGTCAACTCCTCCGTTACCACTCCCTCCAATACTCCAAGCAGGCAATATACCGGTTCCTGGGGAACGGAGACCTGGAACACAGAATTAAGCGTATCCAGAACCCCCTTCCAGAACCTATGGAGCTTGGGGCAGCGCCAGAGCAGATGAATCAGATCACCAGACATTACCTTACACCTGGAAAAAGAAAAATCGCGCTAACCACACCAATTGTAAACAAAATAAATAAATATGTGAAAAGGCAGCAAAAAACGTGACAAAGCACCAGTATATATGGAAAAAAAAAAAAAAATTTTGCGCCACTAATTAATAACATTCAAGTCCATTGTGAACAACACAAATAAATGAATAAAAAAGTGAATAAAAAAGTCCAAAAATTAATGAAGTTCTTGTGACAAACAACACCCGGTGCACCGATATTGATAGTGAGCCACCACCACACGGACAGAGGCTTACCAGATGGTAGGTAAATGTAAGCGTTGTAATACAATCCACAGCAGGATATCCAGATAGCATGAACACACACAGGTTGGGATCAGGGATACAGCTCATCCACGGAGGGATGTGGTTGGATCGGCACAGACAAAAACCTCTAAGACCTTTCCAGGGAACTCAGCAGCATATCATGTAAAAAGGAAAGCCGCACATGGTGTAATACGTCCAACGTAGTTTATTTAAAACAGATTAAAATCTACTTACATCCATAAAATGTAATAGCAGCATAAAAGAGATGCCGGCCGGCATGAATAGGAGCCCTTCCTCCTCGTACACACGCGATGACGTCACTGCACGCCGTACCCAGACGCGTTTCGTTATACGATAACTTTATCAATGGGATCCCATTGATAAAGTTATCGTATAACGAAACGCGTCTGGGTACGGCGTGCAGTGACGTCATCGCGTGTGTACGAGGAGGAAGGGCTCCTATTCATGCCGGCCGGCATCTCTTTTATGCTGCTATTACATTTTATGGATGTAAGTAGATTTTAATCTGTTTTAAATAAACTACGTTGGACGTATTACACCATGTGCGGCTTTCCTTTTTACATGATATGCTGCTGAGTTCCCTGGAAAGGTCTTAGAGGTTTTTGTCTGTGCCGATCCAACCACATCCCTCCGTGGATGAGCTGTATCCCTGATCCCAACCTGTGTGTGTTCATGCTATCTGGATATCCTGCTGTGGATTGTATTACAACGCTTACATTTACCTACCATCTGGTAAGCCTCTGTCCGTGTGGTGGTGGCTCACTATCAATATCGGTGCACCGGGTGTTGTTTGTCACAAGAACTTCATTAATTTTTGGACTTTTTTATTCACTTTTTTATTCATTTATTTGTGTTGTTCACAATGGACTTGAATGTTATTAATTAGTGGCGCAAAATTTTTTTTTTTTTTTTTTTTTTTTTTTTTTTCCACATTACCTTACACCTGTTACCCATCGGGTCGGGGACCCCACCCATTTTAAAGAGTTTTACCGGGGTATAGTGGACCCTCAGTAGAATGTACAACTGAGATACCCTCTGTGCTACATTGAGCGAACAGCTGTTGACTGCCTGCAGCGCCTCCTCCCACATTTCCCCTGGTATCGGGCCGACATCTGCCTCCCACTGATCTGCCACTTTCATGGGGTGCACCTCTAAAAATGAGCCAAGCAACATGTTGTAACACTGTGAAATAATACCTTAAGTCTCAGATGCGGCCCTTGAGATGCGGAATACCGGCTGTGGGTATTATAAACTTGTTTTTATTCCATTTTATGCCTTAAGGCACCTGTGTCCTCCTGCAGAGCCCACACCAGAGAAGCTGCCACCCTCGTTTGGGGGTTTTGATGGGCCTCTCAGTAACTGGTCAGGGTTTCCCTGCTACAAAGCCCCTCTCCCCACCTACAGTACCATCCCTACCTGGGGTCAAGTCCAAAAAAAAAAAATTATATGCTCATATGCATATATATTTCACAGAAAATAAAGTGCAACATTTATTGTAAAGTGCCAGTTTACTAAAAAAAAAAGTTAACATGTCGAACAGAATAATCACCACAATGGGTGATGATCTTTCCCTCGCAGGGAATTTCTAACACAAATACTGTAGTGTATAAAAAAAACAAAACTGAACACACAGCCCATTAGAAAATACCCCACAAACTGGAATAACGTTGTCCTTGTCGTGCAAGATTATCAACTTTACGAGATCTAGTATCATCTGCGCTGCGATGTGTGGTCAGCCATTTTGTGACATATGGTAAAGGATCCCATAAATGCACAGGGGGGGCAATGAGACTGATAAACATAAGAGAAGACATGCGTTCAATGCCAAGCCCACTCCTAATGGGTGACATCACCAAATTCATTGTACTGAAGCCCCTTTCACAATCACCGGATGTCACTTTAAGACTGTTAACTGCTGTCACCACTGGTTTCAGCTTTTCAGGAATCTCTTCACCACCATTGTCAATGTAGTCTCTGAAACCTTCACAGATGGACTGATAGCTGAGACGGAATCTTTTGCACAGCTGCTCCAGCTTCACTTCACCTTCAAACCACGGACTGTCCACATTGATTGGCCAGCGTTGTGAATTCAGGATGTCAATTTCAGAGACAAGACTTTCAAATGGGATCATAGGCATTATGTTAATATCTACAAACATGCATAGAGAAAACAAACAAACACACCATATTCAATTAACCAGAAAATAACTTTTTCTATTCAAAGGATCCATTTTAATATTTACATGTAATCATTAACTGTTGGATAATATTGGCCACGGCCTTGTTCATTGGTTTTCAAAAAATTCATAACATATCAATCTTACTTTGCATAAATCTGAATAAATCATCAATCACCAACAATTTCAACTCAGCCACTCAGACTCGAGTTGAATACCGACAATTTAACCATTTAAATTAAACCTCCCAACCGACAGGAGGGCAAACCTACCGACCTCCTGTCCACACCACACCATCCCCGACGACGTCTTACGACGAAACGTACGTAGGAGTGGCCAACGCGCATCTCGTCATCGCCTGCACGGAAGAGAGCCACACACACGGAGAACAGCTGTTAGGATTCGACTGACCGCACACGCTGTGTTTATTTACAAGCCATTCTACTTCTACTGAATTGTAAGTGCAATACTTTACATTAAAGACCTTTTTACTCGCAGTACTTCACCATGGAGCATCTCTGTTCTTTTTTTTCCTTAATCATATGAGCGTTCATATCTTATTCATTGGAGTTTGAAGCTGATGATTTGATTCTTCCTCTTTCCACCTGCTGGATATCAGTCTGCTTGAGAGGACTATAAATATCTCTGGGCTCAACTGACCGCTATAATAAACGGTCAGTGGATCGGGTAAGCAGATTGGATTTTTACCACACTGGTGCTTTCTCTTGGTGGAAGATTATCAATCTCGTTTTTTCACTATTGGACACTTTATGGACTGTTATATTTTTATTATCACTCCACATTATTGAATATTCATTTATTTGGTATTCATCCTTTTTTCATTTGTTCACACATCTTGAACCTTCACATATTAATTAGCGCTGTACCTTTCTTTTGTATGTTATTTTTTTGCTTTAGGTATTTTGAGCAATAGGTACCAGCTGCTTTGTCACTTATCACATTTCAATATATTTTTTTCACTAGTTAGCGCAGTGTTTTTCCTAGGGTTTTTCCCAAGGTTTTTTACATTTAAACCCATTGGTAGTGCCTTGTCAAAATAAAATTGTTGATCAAAACAAATACCCAGTGAGTTAAAACAATCCGGATGCAGTGGTAGGAGTCGGAATGCCGCTTTAACATCTGCTTTAGCCAACAGCGCCCTTCTACCTAGTGGCCGAATTTTGTCCACTGCTGCTTCAAACGATGTGTATGAAACTGATACCACCTCGGGGTCAATCTGATCGTTTAAAGAATTACCAAAAGGAAAGGATAAATGATGAATAAGTCTATATTCATTGGGCTCCTTTTTGGGAACCAGACCCAGAGGTGATATCCTGAAATTCTTAAATGGAGGGTGGACGAATGGGCCTTCCATTCTGCCAGCCTCCACTTCCTTAATTAATTTACTTCTAACTAAATGAGGTGCATCCAATACTGATTTTAAATCTTTTACCATTGAACAGCCTACCCCATCGAAACTAGGTAGCCTAAAGCCCACTGAAAAACCCTCAATTAGGAGCGATGCCATCTGCTGATTTGGGTAAGCCTGCAGCCATGGCAGCATTCTTGAAAGAATCACTGGGGTGGCTGCTTTTAGAAAAAGTCTCTCTGGGTTGTGCCTGAAGCCTGCGAAAACACTTTGTAATTGGATGGCTTCCAGAGCAAAACGCACATTCGTGCCTGTATTTACAGGAATTCAGCCACTTACACTGTGTATCATTAAACGCAAAACACAACCCTTTTTTGTATGTAACAGCTGTTTGATTTGCAGGTGGGGCCATTGCTGTAGGACGAGAAAATGGTTGCCTCTGGGGCAAAAATAAATTTAGCCAGAGGCCCACATCCTTTGAACCCCACTGCAGAGATGGTTGTAACACTAATTTCTGGCGAAATGCTTCGTCATACATTAACCAAGACATGCCACTAAAGCTTCTATACGCTTCTAGTATTATGTCCACATGCTGGAATAACAAACAGCTTTTACTGGGGAATTTCTCACATAGTACACTTGAATAAATCAAAAAAGCCTGTAACCAACTGAAAAAAGATTTGATCTGAGGCTTGCGCCTGTCCTCCTCAAATCTTTCTTCCTTTGTAAATTTTGTAAAATCTCTATTAGGAGGAAGCAGTGTGTTTAAATCAACATATTCCCCTTTCCAGATTTTTTCCCTTACTACGGCTGACAAGTGAAAACCTAGTGGGGAAAGTAAACAAGGCATACATTCCTTTACATTATCAGCATTACAAGCTGAGCTATCTATAGTTGGGTTAGCAGGGACAAAAGCATGCTGGGGGACATGTGTAATAACAGGCGCAGCTGACCATACTTCTGCTGAAACACTGGTATTCTGCTGACTAGCTTGTGCACGCATAGCAGCTAACAATTGTTCTAGCGCAGAAGACACTGCAGACAACTGGGACACAGACACACACTCACCTACTGACCCCCGAACCTCACCTGTTCCAGGGGCCACTGCTGGTGATGATAGAAGCACCGGGATTTGCCCGCTTGGATGCTGTACTGCGATGGGGGGGGCACGGCCCGCATCCCTGCGTCCCTCCTTTCCCCCTTTCTGCTGTGCTGCTGCTGCCTTGGGCGACACAGCCCGGGATGTAGAGGCCTTTCCTGCTGACGCCGAGGCCCGGGAGTAACGGCCGCGACCTCCACTTGACTTGGCTGAGCCTGCGCGCTGGTTCTGTGCTGCGGGAGCAGTCGCCATTCCTCCGACCGCGGCGAGCAAGGGCAGGGCTGGGACGGCGTCACTCACCGACGAACGCTGCCTCTTGCTTCTCCTTCGGGTCTCTCCGTCCTCTAGTGGGTTGTCCTCGGACAAGGCGATGTCCATCATCTCCGCTCCGCCCAGCATCTGACACGCTTGCAGCATCTGCTCCTCCCGTCTGACGGCAGCCGTGGATTCTCCCTCGTCAGCCGCAGCGTCTTCACAGGTATTAGCTGCTGATAGCGTGAGGCACTGCCTGATCCATGTAAAATGGTTCACCTGTAAAATGTTGTATGAGGGTGGCCCAGGCCCAAATGGGCCTTAAATAGACCGGTACCAGGTTCTGGAAAAATCTCCCATAACCACCTGACTATCCTGACCAATCCCTGTGGGCCAGAACCCTCTCCAGAACTTTCCTACACACCTGACCCAAATTAACAACCCTGCTACCTTACCTGCAAATCACCTTTCTGTTATCCTTAAATAACCCTGCTGAACTAAAAAAACCCCAGCACCTGCAGCTTTGCTCTAAACTAACCTAGTAAATATACCTAAACTAAACCTAGTCCCATGCCATGAACCCATGAGGAAAGGGGAGCCTAAGCGGCTATCCCTTTCAAATCTCATTCACCTGACTGTGATGAAGCTGCAGGTCTGTTGCTCGCAGTTAAAGCAAAGAGTCTGGAGCGCAAATTATCCACCAAACATTGGTAAAATTGAGGTAGATTTATCTTCACTTGGCCTCTTGAACTCTCTCGATTCATGGTCACACCTTTGAAATTCCCTTTCTCCAGCAATTCCATGACTTCTTTCAGATGTTTGCCAGGCATGTCTTTCATTTTTTCAACTGCACGAATTGAGCGATTTATCAGCTGATAGGCTCGTGGAAGTGTGATGTCATCTCTTTGTAGAGCTTCAGATAGCAGTCCCATTTCCTGAACAGCATCCGCAACCCCTGCAAGGTTTAACAAATAATCTTCTGATGTAAGGACCTTGTTAAGGCCACTAAATAAAGATTTCTGTTGACTGTTATGAGCTGAGCTTAAGCTTGCTTTCAAGAAACTGCTCGTATAGCTCTCTGGCTTGAAGCAACCCATCTAACTGAAAAAACTTTTCCAATTTTAAGAATTTGTACTTCTAACTCTTTTGCACATTCGGAGAGCTCTGCCAGATTTTTTGGTGACTTATGATACACACACAGCATACAACTTCTCAAAAAAAGATGTTAGATGATGAAGACCAGGAATAGAATCAATTGTATCAGAAATGGACAATTCGAGCCTATGACACAAGCAGTGCCATTTCACAAGCTCTGGATATTTTTGACTGAGTCGTTCCAGAACACCTGACTTTCTTCCAAGCATTACACTTGCACCATCACTGGAAGCCCCATGTCATGGTCTTACCTCTCTGCAGGCTTCTCATCACTGACATGTGCTGGCAGCCATCTTGTGTCATGGGGTTCTTGTAACCTGCCTCACACTGCGGCTCCTCCTTCCCACTGGGAGGAGCTGGCTTCCCAGCATATATATATGACGGCAGCTGCAGCATTTACTCGCTTGGGCCTTTTGTCTGTTACTCCTTCTGTGATCGTGCTTCCTGCTCCTGGTCACCGACCCAGCTATGGACGTCTCTTCTGGTTCCTGATTCCCGGCTTCGTTTCACCCCGTCTCTGGCTACAGACTCCGGTTTGGCTGACTCCCATCCCTGGCTATCAACCCTGGCACCGTTGGACGACTCTTCTGGCTGTTTTGATCATCAATGTGGACTTTGACCTTGCTGTTTGGTTTCCAATAAAGTCTTCCTTATTCATTTATCTGTTTTGTACGTCTGATTCATGCTTCCATGACACCCCAATCCAGTTTTTGGCAAGAAAGTCATTACTGAATCCAGAGGCACAAATATAAACGATTAACACTGATTGGGTAAAAACCTGTTTCTAGACTCATCAATATAAACAGAAATTTTAGAAGCCTGCTCAACAATTGCTTTGCAAAGCTTTTTCCTCATTTCACTAGCAATGCAATCTATTATTTGTGCTGCTGTGTACTCGCTATGGAGAATACATCCTAAGTCAGCTCCATTTGTAACTTGCAAGCTGATAAGATCTAGGAAGTCTGTGAAAGGGCGATTTTTTTTCGCACAAAAACAGGCAGTGCAAAAGACTTAGTGGTGGACACAAACGTATGCTTCTGCTGTTCTGCAATATTGGATTGCAGTATCTCCTTTCTGGATACTGCTTGGATATTTCCTGCCTTTACATGTGTGTAGCACTGACCCCCGAAGGAGCTGCTGGTTTAATTTGGGCATGCACTCTAACAATAAACCCCACTAACTTGGCTCAATCCCCTTGGCACAGCTGTGATGCAATGCAATACAATACAATGTAAGACAATACAAACTACCTGTATTCTAACCCCAGGATCCACTGACTGCACTTGGAGTGAGAAAAACAGTACGCCACAACAACTGGATACTTAACCAGAGATATATTTTACTGTGAAATATGCAAAGAAGTGATTACGTTGGGATGACAGCACAATTACTGTAAGACGACAGCACAATTGATTTAAACATAAGCTATTTGAAAACAGTATACATAAACATTTTATACCTGGGAGCTCCCCCTACTTTATTAGCTATGCGTGAGATCTCACTTAAAGTACTTGGTCTTGGATCTTCTTTTCTTCGCTAGCTAAAGTGATTTTGTAATCCACAGTTTTGATGAGTCAAATTGAAGTGAAAATGCTCCTGGTGTAACTGCAACAACTATTTTAAAATCGCTTGAAACGTCAAATTAGATAGGCCTCAAGCCTTCTAAGTTTCAGTTCCTCTGTGGAACTATAAATCCCAGTGAGGCCTGTATATGAGTCTAACTGCGTGTAAACTTAGCAAACTGTGGGTCGTGACCCGCTCACCCACTGGATCGGAGCTCCGGGTAGTAACTTTTGTTCAGGGTCCTGTGACTGCAACTTGCTTCTCCGTCAGCTCTGTTCAGCTCCGCTGGATGGATCCGGTTTTCCGATGCTCGGATGAGTGTCTCTCGGTCTCTGCAATCCGGCCACTGTCCTCTAGCTCTCCGAGCTCAGCCTTCCCTCCCCAGCAGCTCGGCATCAGCCTCCAGAACTTTTTGTTTTCACTCCTGTCTCCCCTCGTCTCCAAGGCAACCCAAAATCCTCAACCAAACATCTCTCTGCATTACCAGTATTTGGGTCTCTCCTCGTCTCCAAGGCAACCAAAATGCATACTTTAATACAACGTCTATGGACATTGCTATGTTTTGTTTAGTAAACACACATCAATATAGAAGAATGTCAGCGCTACATGTGCTTCTGAAATCCTATGTATGTGGATTTTTTTACGCAGCGATGTCAACATATCTTTTTTTGTTTTGCCATATGGAGTAATTGTACCAGTGCTCCATTCTTCGGAAATGCATACACCCTGTGAAACAGACACTCCAAGATGTTTAACCTCACGACACACTTTGCACCCTAAAAGACCATTTTCTACAAACAGCCAAGGGAAAAAAAAATTTTTTTCTAGCCACTGATTCTGGTCCCAACATTCTGGAAGAATAATGATATCACTGACATCGGCAGTGGTATCTTCAGCCACATCGCTAATAAAGTCAACAACCGATTCACTGACTGGTGTAGTTTCTGCAGCGGATACCGCCTGCTGAAGCAAAGGCTCAGCCTGAGTTGAGCAACTTGCAGAATCAGCATGAGATTTCTTACTGGATGCCTTTGTGAAGAAATCTGTAATGCTGCTTTTTCGTTTGCTCATTTCTGTAATAATAAAAACAAAAAGAAAATGGTGTAAAAAAATTCCTGGGGAAAAAAAATCTGATAAAGTGACCTATTTAGGGAAGGAATTCCACATCCGTTCTGTAATTACCTCCTATTGTGAAGAACTCTTTCCTCGGTTGTCTGTAGTGGCAGTAGTGGGGGTGGTCCGGTGACTGTGAGGTGCAGGGTAAGGCACAAATAAGCACAAATGTATGAAATAAAATATATCATTATTCTAAAAATTATATAAAAAAAACAAAAACAATGCCCAATCTGTCTTGTGATCTCCTACTCTGTCCACTTTCAGGCGATCCCTGAAAACTCATCTCTTCAGGGAGGCCTATCCTGCCTTCAGCCAACCAAATCTTATCAGTTCATCTCTCAAAGTCACTAACTTTGTTTGACCAGCCCCTCCCTCTTAGATTGTAAGCTCCAAGGAGCAGGGCCCTTCTAATCCTCTTGTTTTTGAATTGTACTGTTGGTGTATTGTCTCCCTTTATATTGCAAAGCGCTGCGCAAACTGTTGGCGCTATATAAATCCTGAATAATAATAAACAAAAGGTAGTGGTATTAGGGTTATTCAATTTTTTTTCCACTAGCCCCCCACCCCCCCTATCCACCCTTCCCCCCTTCTCCAACCACCACCCCTCCCTCCCACAACCCAGCCCCCTTACCTCCATCAAACAAGTAATAGCTCCCCTTATATATTTACTTACAGTTCTGAAGACTTGCTCAACTTGAGTTGAAGACTTGGCTCATACTTGACTCAACGATCAGTGCTGTGCTGGGCTCAGGGTGCTGGCTGGCTGGCGTCAGGGTGCTGGTCTGGCTGGTCTCAGAGTGCTGGCCGGCTGGCGTCAGGGTGCTGGCCTGGCTGGCCTCAGGGTGCTGGTCTGGCTGGTCTCAAGGTGCTGGCCGTGCGGGCCTCAGGGTGCTGGCTGGCTGGTCTCAGGGTGCTGGCCGTGTGGGCCTCAGGATGCTGGCCGTGCTGATCTCAGGGTGCTGGCTGGCCTCAGGGTGCTGGCTGTGCTGGCTGGCTGGTCTCAGGGTACTGGCCTGGCTGGCTGGTCTCAGGGTACTGGCCTGGCTGGCTGGTCTCAGGGTACTGGCCTGGCTGGCTGGTCTCAGGGTACTGGCCTGGCTGGCTGGTCTCAGGGTACTGGCCTGGCTGGCTGGTCTCAGGGTACTGGCCGGCTGGCTGGTCTCAGGATGCTGGCCTGGCTGGTCTCAGATCCACTCCCCCACCAAAAAAAAAAGAAAAAATGATACACTCATATGTATAATTACTAAACTGCATGTTTTTTTTTCTTTTAGATTCACTGTACCTTAGTAAACATTTATGTTACTAGCCGATTCCTGTATATGGATTCATCGGGTAGTATGCATGTATTACGTCACTTCCTCGATGCCGCAATGTCTCCTGGGAGCTTTTGTCATTGTTCCCAGGAGTCATTGCGGAGGCCTGACTAAATCTTTCTAAATCCTGCGATAACTCGCGTCAGGTCTCCGCAATGTCTCCTGGGAACAATGACAAAAGCTCCCAGGAGACATTGCAGTATCGCCGCTTAGTGAAGGCTGGGCGGCTCGAGTGCTGCAAAGGGAACAGCGTTGCTAGTTTGAAAAAAGTGCAGGGACACCGTTCCCACGCGTTCCCGCAGGACTCAAGCTGAATGGCAGTATTCCTCAATGGACAGAAAAATCGCACAGCGCAAATGAAGACCGAACGTATGTGTGTGTTAAATGTACGGCAAATATATTAAAGGGGCTCATTCACAAATGAAGGAGACCAAGGGAGAAAAATTTTGTTTTTTTGCAGACACACGATCAGCGGCTCATTGAGGTCATGTGATCTGAGATTTCATGCAGAACTAATCCTGTATAACAATAATAATAATACTTTACTGGAAAAAATGAATAGATTTAATTTTAAAAATTTAATCTTAGACATACCAAAAAAAATACAAATTATATATATATATATATATATATATATATATATATATATATATATATATATATATATATATATATATATATATATATATATATAAATAAAATATATCCTTATATAAACGTTCTTTAATACATTAATAAACACCCTCCAGAGGTTGTACAAGAAAGATGTGGAGAGTTTGGTGTAGTTCGGTGTGTTCTATGTGTACACTGACAGAGGGGGGAGGGGAGGAGAGTAGTAGGGGGGAGGGGAGGGGGGTCTCCTCTTTATCTATAGACCTCCTTCCCCAAATCCTGAACTTGGTGGGCGGGGAGACCCTCCACAGGGGTCCTCCTCCATGTACACACTGCTCACCTCTCCCCCCGGTAGTCTGCTCTGTCTCTCTCCGGTCCGGTCGCTGTGCGATTCTTATGTAGGCTACATTGCCTTTTTATGTGGCTTTAAAAAGTTGGACCTTGTGCAAGTGACCTAAGTCGCCTTATGTAAAAAAAAACGTGCCCTAGCACAGCAAAGTAACTTATTTTTATATGATGGATCAAAAACAAAATATACAATAAAGGAGACACAAATTTACCTCAGGTCACCATTTAAATTTGTCTCCTTTATTGTATATTTAGATCCATCATATAAAAATAAGTTACTTTGCTGTGCTAGGGCAGTGGGCACGGTTGTTTTATATAAGGCGACTTAGTTCACTTGCACAAGGTCCAACTACACAGACTGTCAGTGAGTGCAGTGTGTACTGTGTAGGGCGCCTTACTTTCTCAATGCCGCCCAGCCTTCATTAAGCGGCGATGTCGCAATGTCTCCTGGGAGCTTTTTTCATTGTTCCCAGGAGTCATTGCGGAGGCCTGCCGCGAGTTATCGCGAGATTTAGAAATCCCGCGATAACTCGCGGCAGTCCCCCGCAATGTCTCCCAGGACTCGGGAGACATTGCGGCATCGCCATCGTTAGTGAAGGCTGGGCGGCTGCAACGGGAGTCCTGCAACGGGAACGGCGTTCCTCCTTTGGAAAAAGTGGAGGGACGCAGTTCCCACGCGTTCCCGCAGGACTCGAGCCCTGATCCCTACCCTCTGGAGCTTTTCCTCTAGAGAAGGAGAGAGGGAGGAGTTGCCCCCTCCAGGACCAAATAGGGCACACCGTCTTAGTGATTTCTGTGCTTCAGAATCAGCAGCTGCAGGCAGAGGTGCACAAAGTGTACCCCAAAGCAGCATATGGAGCAACGTCATTGGTGTGCGCAGCCTATTGTATTAGAGTGTGCACCCCAAAGCTCAAACACATGGTACCAATCACTGTGTTAATTCAGAAAGGTAAGGAGCTGGTAAATTACATTACAACTTCCCCCACTCATCCTGAAACATCATCTGTGTGTGCCAGCAGCAGCAGCCAGTGGGAGAGGAGGGAAGCTGAGGTAGGGAGCCCCCCGGCCGCATGGGGTGATTAAAGTGTGCCTGGGAAAACCTGGCACACCCTGTGCACACGACTATGAGCCCCATTGGTAGTACTATGTAGCTATGGAAAAGGGTCAAACAGGCATTCTGTGCCAGTTGTATAGCATGACCCAGAAGTCAACAGGAATCCAATGAGTGCTGAGAAAGACATTGTGAATAATAGGGCAAATGTGGGTCCCCCTCCTCAGGGGCCACCCCTGAACAGCATTATAGAGAGGGTTCCTAAAAGCTAGTACACCTTAGTTGTTTATACGTGGCCCCTATGCAGGCGTTGCTCGCACTTCTGATGCAGCATGTTAGCCTGGGGTCACTAGTATTAACCACTTGAGACCCGCTCTATTGACAAAAGACGTCAACAGCACGACTCTCAGGTGCCAACTGGACGTCTTTGGACGTCTTTTTAAAAGCATTACCGGCGCGCGCCTCTGGGGGGCGCGCAGCGGGTAAACACTGTGCCGCTGCATCGCTGGGGAGCCGATGCGTGTACCTGGCGGCCGCGATGTCCGCCGGGTACACGCGATCGTCGGTGACACAGCCGGTAACAGCAGGGACGTGGAGCTCTGTGTGTAAACACAGAGCTCCACGTGCTGTTAGAGGAGAGGAGACCGATCTGTGTCTCTTGTACATAGAGACACAGCATCGGTCACCTCCCCCAGTCAGTCCCCTCCCCCGAAACAGTTAGGCTACACATTTAACCCCTTCCTCACCCCCTAGTGTTAACCCCTTCCCTGCCAGTCACATTTATACAGTAATTAGTGCATTTTTATAGCACTGATCGCTGTATAAATGTGAATGGTCCCAAATTTCTGTCGAAAGCGTCCGCCGCAATATCGCAGTCCCCATTAAAAATCGCAGATCGCCGCCATTACTAGTAAAAAAAAAATAATAAAAAAAAATCATAATTCTGTTCCCCATTTTGTAGGCGCTATAACTTTTGCGCAAAACCAGTCGCTTATTGCGATTTTTTTTTTTTTTTTTTTACAAAAATACGTCGAAAAATACGTATCGGCCTTAACTGAAAAAAAAATAGTTTTAAAAAAAATGGGATATTTATTATAGCAACAAGTAAAAAAAATATATATATTTTTTAAATTGTCGCTCTTTTTTTGTTTATAGCGCAAAAAATAAAAACGCAGAGGTGATCAAATACCACCAAAATAAAGCTCTATTTGTGGGGAAAAAAGGACGTCAATTTTGTTTGGGAGCCACGTCGCACGACCGCACAAATGTCAGTTAAAGCGACGCAGTGTCGGAAGCTGAAATTTTGCCTGGGAACGGAGGGGGTTTATGTGCCCAGTAAGCAAGTGGTTAAGTGATCTAGTAATGCCACAATCGTTTTTGTATTTCCCATATGTTTTTAGATAACGTATCCGCGCTGCTTTCCTGCAAGTTTTTTTTTTTTTTTTTAATTTGTTTTAGGGTCGTCCCTGTATATGTCTGCCCTGTGGTCGCCAGCCCCGTATGCGCCATAGTTAGGTTTCGATGCTGAGATGCTAGTATATTGAGCTGAGTCTCAGGCAAAATGGCGGAATTACACTACACCTTATGGATAGTGTTTGGAATACAGTGGGCTTCAAGAAAATAGCCACCGGGCATCCAATTTTGCAGACTATATAAACCTATGCATTGTATCTAGTGGTATCCCCTGATGAAGTCACGTGATGTGATGATACACGTCGGGATTGGAGTATTAGATTAAGCACCATCTGACGGCAGGCAGACGAGCTCGGCGCTCGTAGATGTCAGTGATCGCAAATTTGTTGCAACTGTGCGTTTTTTAATGTGTTCTTATCAATAAATACAATCCTTGTTACGGGATTATGCGATGTCTCCCTTCTTCCCTTTGCTGCATCACCATTCTCTGAGTAACCATTCGCTGCAACTGTGAGGCAAGGAGGGATAAGAGAGGACACGCAGGAGGTTTCGCAAGCTCGGCGCTCGTGAAGATATGCCCATCATTCTGTTGCTCTGACCGCACATAGGCTTATCGTATCATCTGCTGTGTACATACATGAGGATTGTTAGGCTGTCAGTGCAACAGCCGTGAGGTGAGCTGCTAGGAGTCACGAGATGTCTGCATACTGAAGTTTTCTACCTTTCAACACCTGTGTTTGGTTTTGGGATCACCATTTAGAGACACTTCATTTATTTTATATTTTTATATTTTTTTCACCTTGTGTGCTCTTTATGCCAATTCTTTGGCTCGTATTTATCTATACATATTTTGTATATTGATTTATATATCCTTCATTTCATTCACGTTTGATTCATGCTATCTGTTCCACATATCTATGTTTGCTGAAGATTTGATATATTTGGATCACGTATTGTTTATAGTGTGATGTATACCGTCCTTGTATCTTTATACACTTAGTGTGTCCATCAGTCACATTGTCCCCTTCCCTTTGTCACAGAGCGCAGATATCATCACTTTTTGCACTAGTTTTTTTGTGTTGAACAAAAAAAAACGCTTCGGTCAGAGCCGCTGTACTAACATTTTGTGTTACTACAGCAATCTCCCTGCTGTTCTATTGTGTTCTGACAGGGGGTGGCCCCCCTGCCAGAACACTCCGGTCAGCGCTCTCAGCCAGTTGCAGAGAGCGCTGATTAGGCGGCGGTCGGCTGATGGTTTCCCAGCATGCTGGGCCGGCTTCTGTTGGACCGGCTGCCATACACACAGGCCAAATGTCAGACAGTTTTGGGAGGGCTCTTTATTTATTTTTTTGGAGGGGGGGGAGGGGAGTGTTGGAGGAGGGGGGAGAGAGATATCATTTTGCCCCTGTACAAATCATTAGTAAGACCTCATCTGGAATATGCAGTTCAGTTTTGGGCACCAGTTCTCAAAAAGGATATCAGGGAACTGGAGAAAGTGCAGAGAAGAGCAACCAAACTGATAAGAGGCATGGAGGAGCTCAGCTATGAGGAAAGATTAGAAGAGCTAAATCTATTCACTCTTGAGAAGCGGAGAATTAGGGGGGATATGATCCACATGTACAAATATATAAGAGGTCCATACAGTGAACTTGGTGTTGAGTTATTCACTTTACGGTCAACACTGAGGACAAGGGGGCACTCTTTACGTCTAGAGGAAAAGAGATTTCACCTCCAAATACGGAAAGGTTTTTTCACAGTAAGAGCTGTGAAAATGTGGAACAGACTCCCTCCAGAGGTGGTTCTGGCCAGCTCAGTAGATTGCTTCAAGAAAGGCCTAGATTATTTCCTAAATGTACATAAAATAACTGAGTACTAGGATTTGTAGGTAAAGTTGATCCAGGGTAAATCCGATTGCCTCTCGGGGGATCAGGAGGGAATTTTTTCCCCTGCTGTAGCAAATTGGATCATGCTCTGCTGGGGTTTTTTGCCTTCCTCTGGATCAACTGTGGGTATGGAGTTGGGTGTATGCGATTGTATTGTGTTTTTTATTTTGTGTGTTTATTTTTTTGCGGTTGAACTGGATGGACTTGTGTCTTTTTTCAACCTGACTAACTATGTAACTATGTAACTCCATTACTCATGCCTTAGGTCCCTTTCACATTGAGGAGTTTTTCAGGCGGTACAACGCTAAAAATAGCGCTGCTATCCCGCCTGAAAACTCCTTCACTGCAGACTCAATGTGAAAGCCAGAGGGCTTTCACACTGAGGCGATGCGCTGGCGGGAGACAAAAAAATCTCCTGTCAGCAGCATCTTTGGAGCGGTGAGAGGAGCGGCGTGTATACCGCTCCTTCCCATTGAAAATAATGTGAAACCGCGGCAATACCGCCTGCAATGCGCCTCTATAGAGGCGCATTGCGGGCGGTATTAACCCTTTATCGGGCGCTAGCGGGGGTTAATACTGCGCCGCTATCGGCCGAATCCCGCGGCAATCTCGGCGGTATAGCGCCGCTATTTTTAGCGGCGATATACTGCCACCGCGGCTACAGGTCCAATGTGAAAGGGGCCTTACTTCCGGGACAGACTATACATCATCATTCAGGAAGGAGTTGACCAGCTGATCTCATCAGCACACACCCTGCATCATCTACCCTCATGCTTACCACCCACTTCCAGGTGCATGTTTTTAAATGAAATGCAATCATTACTGTAGGACACTTTAATGAGTGTGATAAAACAATCCATTATACTCACAAAAGCAAGTAAAATGAAATGCATATGGCAATATCCATCACACCACCAGACCCATGTCCACTACAAAGGGTACAGCTTACGCACTTTGGGGTAGATTCACGTACGGGCGCCTAAAATTAGGACGGCCTAGCCTACTTTTTTTAGGCTACACCGCCTTAAATTTTTTAGGTTAAAAGTGATTCTCAAACCACTTACCTTCAAATTTTAGGCGGCGTAGCCTAAAACGAGCGGGCGTAAGCGCGCCTAATTCAAATGACTGGGAGGGGGGCGTGTATTATTGAAATGAGGCTTGACCTCACGTTTTTTGACTTTTTCTACACTGTGCATGCGCCGGGCGACTACATTTCCCAGTGCGCATTGTGGCTAAGTAGGCCGTACGGGCCTATTGATTTCGACGGGTACGTAAACTACGTAAATCCCTATTTTTAGCAGACGACTTGAGCAAACGACGTAAAAAATTCGAACCTCGCGGCGGGGACGGCGGCCATACTTAACATTGTTATTCCACCTCATAGGTGGACTAACTTTAGGTGGCCTATCGCGTACGGAAACGACGTAACTCGACGGTGTAGGCCCGGCGTACGCTCGTAAATCGTCGGGAATCGGCGTAGTCCCTCATTTACATAATCTAGGCCGGCCGCAATGGCAGCGCCATCTAGCGGGCAAAAGAAACATTGCAGATTAAGATAGAATGGTGCAAGCCAGCCTATCTTAGGTATGTTTAAGTGTATCTCTGTTAGAGAATACACTTAAACATAGGCCGGCTTAGATTCAGAGTTAGGTCGGCTTATCTGTAGATAAGCCGGCCTAACTCTTTGTGAATCTACCTATTTTTAGGGCAATACACTCTTCCTCAGAGCTCGAAGGAAGAGAGCATTCCCCTTCAAAATGCGTGAGTGGTACCCCTTCTGGTGGACACATCATCTAGTTCAACCAATATATAGGAGTATATTGGATTATTTTACTACACTCATTAAAATGTCATTCATTAATGAACTAGGTTGGTGGGCCTTCTTCTTATGCAAAATTCCATAGGTCAACACCAAAAAAATCACTTAAGTAAACTGATTTAGAAGTTGGGGGGGGGGGGGATACGTTAGTGGTGAAGTCTGAGCTTAAAGGGGTTGTAAAGGTTAGTTTTTTTTATTTTCTAAATAGGTTCCTTTAAGCTAGTGCATTGTTGGTTCACTTACCTTTTCCTTCGATTTCCCTTCTAAATGTTTTTTTTCTTTGTCTGAATTTCTCACTTCCTGTTCCTCCTCAGTAAGCTTGCCCCCATCATCCGAGCCGTTCTGGCTGGAGGTTAGTCAGCGTGCTCGCCCCCTCCCTTGGGACTACATCCCTGTGGGGAGACAACAGCATCTCCCCGCAGGGATGTAGTCCCAAGGGAGGGGGTAAGCAGCCAGAACGGCTCGGATGATGGGGGCAAACTTACTGAGGAGGAACAGGAAGTGAGAAATTCAGACAAAGAAAAAAAACATTTAGAAGGGAAATGGAAGGAAAAGGTAAGTGAACCAACAATGCACTAGCTTAAAGGAACCTATTTAGAAAATAAAAAACTAACCTTTACAACCACTTTAATTTCTCAAAAGGTGTGACAAAAGAATTGTCCCATTCTTACATACTGCAAAAATAAAATATTAATATAGATTTTTTGGAAACACGTAATTTGATAAATCTTCCCTCCATTTTTATATATAAAGTCTTATGCCATTTTTATCACTTGTTTCTCAATTTCTTACAATTTGGATTAAATATTTATGCACCAGGTGGCAGTATTGAGTCTATTTAGCGGCTGCTATTTTAGTCCATAAATTTACATGTCAGCTAAACTTTATTACACAGTTTAGCCTATTGGTAATATCGTCTATCTACCAATTTAAAAACAAATTTTTCTTGAAATATTCTGTTAAAATTTGCATCAGTTATAAAGTAATGAAAGTGGAATTTAATGTAGTGGAAAGTGTTTGCTAGTGTAGGGAGCCACATACATTTCCTTCAAAAGTTCTACTCTTAAAAACACATCTAAACAAGCAATGTGTTTTTTATGTGCAAATATGTATTTTCCTTGAACGGTTAATTCAGAATGGTGTTTTTTATTTAAGACTAAGTGTAATTTGTAATGTGGCTCATAATATTTTCTAATGTTTCAGAGTATATACAATGATTTTTCTAAGGTTTAAAGAGGTATTCAACCCAAAAGTAAACATTTATTATAATGAAGGTTATCAATTATTAGGTGTGATGGCTGCATTTGTTTTATTTTTTTAGGCAATCTTTCTTCTATTCCCATTTGGTGATCTAGCCAGCAGATCTTTATTTTTTTTTATAACAGATCTCCAGCAGAATATACCACTGAAAGGGGTGCTTCCAATGACCAGCTTTTATATATATTTTATCCCAAAAGGAAAACAAAAGTTTGCAGTAATTGCTTATAAGGTATTAGCTCAAGTTTGTCTTCAATTTGTTAGTGTATTCAAATCTGCTAGTACATCTAACACTTCCATCCCCCCTAGACTGACAATGTGACTGTCCAATGGTGCCCCCTTGTGCTTGTTCATCCAAAATGTAGGCACTGGCCAGATCACCAGGTGGTAAGCTGCAATATATACAATTTTTGGTTTTGGGCTTAAAGAGGTTGTAAACTAAAAAAAAAAAAACTGTAAGACAACGGCACAATGAGCTAGTATGGATCGCATAGCTCATTATGAAAAACTTATGTTAGAATGAAGCCTTCCGGTGGCGCCTGCACACCGCTGAGAGGGCTGACATATTTTCCGGAGTTCTTGGCGAGGAGCTGCCGTTCCATGTAATGGAAATATCTCCTAAATGGCGCACGTTTAGGAGGCATTTACACTATACCTATAGGTAAATGTCAGCAGAGAAAGTATACTTCCTCTTTTATACCACTTTAAGCCCTGGTTCACACTGGAGCCGTTTCAATCGGCCGCAATTAGGCCGCATCCTAATCAGTGCGACACCGTATCTTCGTCACTGCGCAGATTTCAAAAAGTAGTTTCTGTACTACTTTTTGCGATTTCAGACTGCGATTTACATTGACATCTGTGCAGAAACTGCACAGATGTCTCTGAAATTGCGGCTGAAATCAGGACTGACATGCGGGAGTGAAATCGTGTGAGTTCAGCTGAACTTGTGCGGCTTCATTCCTGCAGCTCAGTGTAAACCTGAGCTTAAAGGGGTTGTAAAGGTACAATTTTTTTTCCCTAAATAGCTGCCCTTACCTTAATGCAGTCCTCCTTCACTTACCTCATCCTTCCATTTTGCTTTTAAATGTCCTTATTTCTTCTGAGAAATCCTCACTCCCTGTTCTTCTTCCTGTAACTCCACACAGTAATGCAAGGCTTTCTCCCTGGTGTGGAGTGTCGTGCTTGCCCCCTCCCTTGGACTACAGGAGAGTCTGGACACCCACTAACACACAGCTCCTTTCTCTATCTGCAACGTAGAGAGTGTCCTGACTCTCCTGTATTCCAAGGGAGGGGCGAGCACGACACTCCACACCAGGGAGAAAGCCTCACATTACTGTGTGGAGTTGCAGACAGAAGAACAGGAAGTGAGCATTTCTCAGAAGAAATAAGGACATTTTAAAAGCAAAATGTAAGGATGAGGTAAGTGAAGGTAAAGGAAGCTATTTAGGGAAACAAATATTGTACCTTTACAACCCCTTTAAGGTTAACAAAAACGTAAAATATTGTAGCTTACCATTCCAGATGTGGTGGCTGCATTAGTATTCATTTTTCAGACTAACAGAAAATCCCTGTTGATCTTGCCACTGGACATAAAGCCAGTTTAATTGTGTGTCCCCTTGGGCCCCATGGAGAGACAGCCTATTCCAATATATACTGTATTCCATGGTTTGTACCACATGTAAGAACTATTAAAGCGGTTGTAAACCCGCATCAAAATTTGTTATTTTTTTTTCTCCTGCAAGGCAAAAGCCATAATGAGCTAGTATGCACCGCATATTAGCTCATTATGAAATACTTACCTCGGAACGAGGTGTGTAGAACTTACCTGGTCCACGCCGAGCGAGATATCATCTTGACTCGGCGTGTCTTCCGGGTATCGCCGCTCCAGCGCTGTGATTGGCTGGAGCGGCGATAATGTCACTCCCACGCATGCGCGTGGGAGATTTAAATTCGGCAAGGTCCGGCAGCTGCCGGTCCTTTCGCCGTAGATCCCCCCTGCGCATGCGCCGCTGCAATCAGCGGCGCATTGTGAGGGGAATATCTCCTAAACTGTGCAGATTTAGGAGATATTCTCCTTACCTACAGGTAAGTCTTGTTATAGGCTTACCTGTAGGTAAAAGTCAAAAAAGTGGGTTTACAACCATTTTAAGCTGCAATATATTAAATCTTTTGGTTTAGATATACTTCAGTGGCGGTTCACACTAGTGCAATGCAAGAAACCTATGAATGCAGTGCGTGTTCCTGAATCGCACAGTGGTTCACGCTGAGCTCTGCAACCGCTGCGTGTGTCAATGTATAGTTAAAGACACCACCAGATTGGTCAGCAGATTGCAGCGCGAACTGTGAAATGGTGCAGGAATCAGATTTCATAAGTGTCAACACCCATGCAATCCGTTTCAAGTGCGGACCAAAAAAAGGGTCCTGCACCATTTGAATGTTATGCGATTTCAGCCATACAGTTAGTATGGCTGAAATCGCATCGCACAGACATTGCATGTGATCTGAACAGGAATGCGGTGCGAATCACATGCGATGACTGGTATCGCACTAGTTTGAACCCGGCCTTAAGAGGCATGGATGTGACTGTATAAAATCATTGCTGCACCAGCTGTAAGCTGTGATGCCAAATGAGCATCACTAACGCGGAACATGATTGCTCATGCGCTAATAACAATTTAACATGGACATCCAGACCATTACTTATTTGTTGCAGTAATACGGCAGAATTAGCATGTTGAAGATGGTTGAATGAGTACAGCATTCGCAGTGTTTATTGTTCTCCAAAGCCACACATATAGAACTCCATATACCCGCCTACAACATAAATCCTTTTGTCTTCATTTTAATGAATTGTGTGGACTGTATTTACAATCTCCACATTTTAGGATATTGTTAGTGTTGGCAATAGATTCCTATAATAGACATTTCTTAATTACGGGTTCAAAAGGATTCGGAGACAGCTGGAAGAATTGTACGCTGGAAAACATAAGTTGTTAATAAACCAGTATACCCCTCCCACGCCCATTATATATTTGTTTTAGAAAAATGGATGTATTTTCTCCCCTAAAAAAAAGCATATCCATTTTGCACGACATTCACTTCTTTTTCTTTCATGATATTTTTTCTTGAATCGTGATTCTTCATTCACTGCAGAGCCAAGAGAGCTTCCTTCACAGTTTTCCATATCATTTGATTTTCAGTGCTGCCCTGTAAGCCATGCCCAGACCCCACCATAATGAAGATGTGGGGCCCGCTTGTAATGTGACCTTTGTGCACTGGGCTCTGCTTGTGGTGCTCTTCAGACGCTCAGTGTACCGTGTTAGGTAGCTGCAGAGCGCTCTACATGTCCAGGACCGTGATACACCTGGCATATTCCTGTCCCTGAAGACTGCTTTGCAAGTATGCTCATCTGAGGGGTGAAGAGTGTCTGGAATGTGACCAGTTTTACTTGCTTTGAATGGGCATTTTTGTTGCATGGCTAATGCTGCAGGCATAGGCGTTCACACAGGGTGTGCCAGGTGTGCCTGGGCACACCCTAATCATGCAGTGTGATGCAGATTCTCACTGTTTAGACTCCTGATATTTCACCAAAGCCCCCTAATTCGAATCCCAAAAAATTGTAAAAAGAAAAAGAATGTAATTTCAAAAATAATATATAAAGGCTACTACTGACACTAATCTCTGCCCTACTGACATCATTCACTGCTCTATAGATACACTTTCACACACATGCATGTGTGTTTGAGCTTTGGGGTGCATACCCTAATGCACCCTAGTGCACACCCATGGCTGCAGGGTACTCTCCAGTCCATTACTGTGGTAAGTTATGCGGCTTGTCCCTTCTTTCTTTGAGTGCCTGGAGTATGTACTATGGCTGCTGTTTCATCCCCATCCAATGTCAGTACAGTGACAGTACATATTTTTTTAGCACTGATCATTGTATTAGTATCACTGGTCCCCAAAAAGTGTCAATTAGTGTCAGAATGTCTGCAGCAATATCACAGTTTTGCTACAAGTCACTGATCATCGCCATTACTAGTAAAAAATTGTAGTTTGTAGACGCTATTAAACCTAAAGCGGACATCCACCCAAAAGTAGAACTTCCGCTTTAAGCACTCCTCGCCCCCTTACTTGCCACATTTGGAATGTCATTTTTTTAGGGGGGTGTGGGGGCTTTAGTAGGAGTGAGACTTCCTACTTCCACCCAGGGACCACCTAAGCGACTCTTCCTCTGCCCCTAGGCGGCCCCTCCCTCTAGGCGATCTTCTGGGACACGTGACAGGTCCCAGGAGATCGCATGTCCACTCCTAGAGCGCAGCACAACTTGCACATGTGCAGTGAGTGCCCCGGCCGTGAAGCCGAAAGCTGTCACAGCCAGGTTCCCACACTGTGAATGGAGGCGCCGGTGGAGAGGAGCGGAGCTCCAGGCGGCTGCGTCGCTGGACAGTGGAACAGATAAGTGTCTGTTTATTAAAAGTCATAAGCTACACTTTTTGTAACTGCTGACTTTTAATAAACAGTAAAAGGCTGGAACTCCGCTTTAAAGTCTATAGTTTGTAGACGCTATAACTTTTGCGCAAACCGATCAATATACACTTATTGGGATTTATTTTTTCCCAGAAATATGTAGTTTTTATTAAAAAAAATATAAAAAAAATGTGTTTTAGAGCAGAAAGTTAAAAAAAATATATATATTTTTTGGTTTTTAGTGCAAAACAAAAAAAAGCAGATGTGATCAAATAACACCAAAAGAAAGCTCTATTTGTGGGAGAAAAAAAACATACATTTTATTTGGGTACATCGTCGCACATCCGCGTAATTGTCAGTTAAAGTAACGCAGTGCCGTATCGCAAAAAATGGCCCGGTCATGAACCAAGGTAAATCTTCTGTAGGATAAACACGGCAGCTGGAAAATTGCATGGTTATTTTGCATGTGGGAAACCACACTGAGTTTTTAAGTGCGAGGGGGTGTCATTAAGCAGCTCCCCTGCGCGAGAGCCCCTAGCTCTACATCGGCTCTCGCGCTGGCCACTAGGGACGTGTGCCCCCCACTCGCTCCCAACTTCTGTGCGTGTGCCCGGCGAGCACGATCGCCGCCGGGCACCCGCGATTGCTCGTTACAGAGCGGGGACCGGGAACTGTGTGTGTAAACACACAGCTCCCGGTCCTGTCAGGGGGGGAAATGCTGATCCTCTGTTAATACAATGTATGAACAGAAGATCAGTGTTTCCCCTAGTGATGCCACCCCCCCCCCCCACAGTAAGAACACACCCAGGGACATACTTAACCCCTTCCCGGCCCCCTAGTGTTAACCCCTTCACTGCCAGTGGCATTTTTATAGTAATCCAATGCATTTTTATAGCACTGATCGCTATAAAAATGCCAATGGTCCCAAAAATGTGTCAAAAATGTCCGAAGTGTCCGCCATAATGTCGCAGTACCGAAAAAAAATCGCTGATTGCCGCCATTACTAGTAAAAAAATAAAATATTAAAAATGCCATAAAAATACCCCCTATTTTGTAAACGCTATAACTTTTGCGCAAACCAATCAATAAACGCTTATTGAGATTTTTTTTACCAAAAATATGTAGAAGAACACGTATCGTCCTAAACTGAGGAAACAAATGTTTTTTTTTATATATTTTTGAGAGATATTTATTATAGCAAAAAGTAAAAAATATTATTTTTTTTCAAAATTGTCGCTCTATTTTTGTTTATAGCGCAAAAAATAAAAACCGCAGAGGTGATCAAATACCACCTAAAGAAAGCTCTATTTGTGGGAAAAAAAGGATGCCAATTTTGTTTGGGAGCCACGTCGCATGACCGCGCAATTGTCAGTTAAAGCGACGCAGTGCCGAATCACAAAAAGTGCTCTGGTCTTTGACCAGCAATATGGTCCGGGGGTTAAGTGGTTAATGTATCGGGTTTTGTGTGCGGCTGTATGCCGGTACAGGAATGCGTTCAATTTACATGCATTTTTTGCACCTGTACATATGTGAGCCTAAAATAATAATAGTGCAGCGCAAAACAAACCAATTTTATTTCAAATAGTTTTTATTGAAATTTCAAAGTTCAGCGTTACAGGTACGACAATAGTGCAAAAACAATGCAATATAAATGACAGCGTACCTATGATGAGTATAGAGTGATGTTGAGCACACATTCAAGATGTGTCAAAGTGATCTAGCGTAATATTTAACAGGTAACAGGTAACATGTGAATGAACGAAAATCTAACCAAAAGGGTCTCGGCTTCAACATAGAGTGCGTTGTGTTATTATGAAAACACATAGTAGGAGAGGGCAGGGAAGACCAGGAATAGGGGGGGACAGGGGGGACAGATGTGGGGAGGTAGAGGATGGGGGGGAAGAGTACCGTTAAGGGTCTTGTCAAGGGTCAAAGATCAAGAGTGTATCACTTGGTGTATGTGTTCGTGTACCAAAGGGTCCACGGATTCCAGAGGGCAAGGAGTTTAGAGTAGTTGGGTTTCCCCCGGGCTAAGATAGTTTCATATGTGCAATGGGTTTGTACTAAGTTAATTACTTCTGTTAGTGTGGGGACCTCTGTTGTTTTCCATTTTCTGGCTATCAAAAGTTTCGTTGCTAGAAGAACATGTGTGGTCACCAGTCGTAGGTGTGGTGGTAGTTCGTCAATAGTCAAGTTGAGGATGGCCAGGGAGGAAGACAATGTTACGTGGTAGTGGAGGATGTCCTGCAGTATTGTCTCTACTGCAGTCCAAAGTTTATGTATACATGGGCATGTCCAAAAGATGTGTATGAGTGTGCCAGGTAATTTGCATTCCCTCCAGCACAGGTTAGAAGCCTGCGGGAAGAATTTGGCTATCTTGTGAGGTGTCATGTACCATCTCATTTGTATTTTTTGGGTGAGTTCCCAAAGGGAGGTGCAAGATGTGCAAGATGTGCATTTGTAAATACCCTTGATTGCCTTTTGCCATTGCTCGTCAGTGAATTGAGCCTGAATATCCGTTTCCCAATCGATCAGGGGTTTTGATTTATGAAAAATGGTTTTGTCTTGTAGGGTAGAGTACAATATGGAGGTGCCCTTTGGTTTGTTGGTGTCAGTTAGGAAGTAGTTCCAGATGTGAGTGGGCAGAGTTCCTTCTAGGGAAGGGTTCGCCGCTAGGCATTTTTGTAATCTGTAGTAAGTGAAATAGTCCTTGGCAGGGGCGTGGAGCTCTTGTTGCAATTGTAAGAAGGAGGTAGTAGACGCAAGGGAGCGCAGGTCAGAAGTGGAAGTTATCCGGTCTGAAAGCCAGGTCGGAATAGCTAAGTCAGGTGACAGTAGTGTGAGGGTTTCTAGCGGGACGGGTATTGGTTTGGTCAGATGGTTCGGCCATCGGGTAGTGTGAAGGATTTTCCAAGCCTTGACAGAGGCCTGGATGGTAGGAGAGTAGAGGGTCAATGGTGTGTTTTTAGTGGCCACGCTGAACAACCATCCAGATAGGGTGGGGCCTGGTGTCATGGAGTTTTCTATGTCCCCCCCATAGTGTAGTTGGTGGGTTGGTGAACCAGTCTTTCATCTGGGCAAGAATAGAAGCCAAATAGTAGTCTCTGATATCTACATGTCCCATCCCTCCCATCGATCTGTGTTTAATGAGTTTAGAATGTCCGCACCGAGATTTTTTGCCTTGCCACACAAAGTGGGTTAAGATGGCCTGTAGCGATTTGAGATATGTTTGTGAGAGAGGAATGGGTAGCGTACGGAAAGTGTATAGAAGTTTGGGGAGCACCATAATTTTAAAGGCCGCCAGGCGACCTGCCCATGAGAATTCGTGTCTAGAGAGGTCAGTAGTGTCCTTGAGCAGTACTTGCTTAACGTTGGCGTAGTTACGTTTTGATAGGTCCGTCATTGATTTGGAAAGTGTCACACCTAGGTATGTTATACCGTCGTCAGCCCAAGAGTAGGGATAATTGTTTCTGAGTATGTTACTTGTAATTGCGTCCAGTCCCAAGTCTAGGATGTGGGATTTTTGTTCATTCACCTTGTAATATGAGACAGTACTAAATCTGTGCAATAGTGATTGTACCGAAGCCAGGGATGATATTGGGTCCGTCAGCATCAGTATCACGTCATCCGCAAATAAATTAATTTTGTGTTCTTTAGAGCCCAATTGGAAGCCTGTTATAGAGGAGTGGGACCTGACATGTTCCGCGAGAGGCTCCATGACCAGGTTGAATATGAGGGGGGACAAAGGACACCCCTGGCGGGTACCGTTGGTAATAGAGAACGGGCGTGAAAGTATTTCTGAGGTGTAAACCTGGGCCGAAGGGGAGGAATATAGTGCCAGTATGGCCGACAGAATAGGGCCTTGGAAACCAAATTTGATAAGGGCCGCTCTCATGTAGTCCCAATGGACTCTGTCGAACGCCTTCTCTGCATCCAAAGATAGGAGCAGAGAAGGCGTTCTTGTGGATCCGGCATTATGTATGATGTTGAGAATCCTGCGGGTGGCGTCGAAAGTTTGCCTCCCTTTCGTAAATCCGGACTGGTCTTTATGGATGAGTAGGGGCATTAAGTCAATCAGTCGATTGGCGATGAGTTTCGCATAGATCTTGGTGTCTATATTCAACAGCGATATAGGGCGAAAATTTTGCGCATGGGTGGGTTCCTTGCCTGGCTTCGGTAGTGTAACAATCAGGGCAGATAACATTTCCGGAGGGAGAGAGGAGGATGAGGCAGCGTCGTTGCAAACATTCGAGAGGAAGGGTGCTAACGTGTGGCCAAAAAGTTTGTAATACTCACTAGTGAGTCCATCAGGACCTGGGGATTTATTAGAAGGCAATTTCGAGATGGTTTGTAAGATCTCCTGGGAAGTGAACGGGGCGTTTAGCGTTAAAAGGTGTTCCTCGGACAGGCTAGGAAGGTTGATCTCAGCCAGGAACGATGATATGTCCTGGGGGGAGGGTTGTGGTATAGAGGTGTCACTTTTCAGGTTATATAATGTATCGTAATAATGGCGAAAGGCGTCGGCAATAGCCGAGGGGTCTATAAGCTTTTGTTTGGAAGCAGGGTGGTAGAGATGGGCAATTTTTGTTTTTGAGTAGTGCCCTTTAATTCTTGCGGCCATAGCTTTCCCTGCTTTATTGCCTGTAGAGTAATGCGTGGCTTTGAAGCGGGTGTGGGCTTTCTCAAAGGAGTCTAAAAGATGGGACCTTAGTTCTTGCCTAAGGATACCCAGTTTGTGTTTAATAGTGTCGTTAGGGTGTGATTGATTTTGGGCTTCCAGCGATTTGATATCAGCTGTCAGGGAATCTAGGCGCTGTGATCTCCTCCTCCTCTCTCTAGCTCCTAGTTGGATAAGAATCCCTCGTATGAATGCCTTATGGGCATTCCAAAGGACCGAGTTATCGGCAACAGAATTAGCATTTAAGGCAAAGAATTCTTCTAGACATGTTTTGATGTGATCTAGGTAAAGCGGTGAGTTCATGAGAGTTGAATTAGCTCTCCAAATCTTCGTAGCAGGTGTGGTTGGTGAGTCGCTGGTGATTAACATGACTGGCGCATGGTCTGACCATGTGATGGTTCCGATCTCAGAGGCTGAGGCAGTAGGAAGGGTCCATTTATCAATCAAAAAATAATCAATGCGGGTGTAGGTATTGTGGCAGGGGGAGTGGAAGGTATAGTCTCTTTCGGTGGTGTGGTGGCAACGCCACACGTCATACAGATCGTGCGAGCGAATGAAATTGCCCATGGGTGACGAAGTCCTGCCAGGTCTGGATGAGGCGTCAATAGAGTTGTCTGGTACAATATTGAAGTCTCCGCATATGACAAGGCGGCCGTGTTTAAAGCGATCTAGTGTTTTCATCAATTTGGACAGGAAAGGGATCTGTCTTTTGTTGGGTGCATACACCGTTACAATGGTGTGTCTTATTCCATTCAGGGAGCAGTCTAATCCCAAGTATCTACCATTTGGGTCAATGAGGGAGTTGTGCAGGTCCAGTGAGACCGTGGACTTGAAGGCTACTAAGATTCCATTTTTCTTATCAGGCCCCGAAGCCTTATACAGGTGAGGGAAGTCTTTGTTCGTGCAGGATGGTTCTGCAGAGAGCTTAAAATGTGTCTCTTGTACACAGAGGACATCGCACCCAGAGTCTCGAGCGGTTTTCCACATTGAGGCCCTTTTGGCCGGGTGGTTCAGTCCTTTCACGTTGAGTGATAGGAACTTCGGCATCGTGTGAGGTAGTGCGTCGTGTGTAAGGAAAGGGTAGTACTCACAGTTCTCTTGGTGTGAAGATGGGCTAGAGGAGGATTCTGCAGGCCCAGAGGATCCGGTGGGTCACGAAGGCGGTGTCTTCAGTGAAAAGTATTCAAGCGTGTAGGTACTCTTCCAGGATCAGGACGGGTATAAGGAGAAAAGGATAACAGTTATTGGTAGGGTATACAAGTGCAGAGGGAACAGGGTAGGTGGGGAGGAGAAGGGGCAGCAGAACACTAACGAGGGTCAGTGGTATAACAACAGGACCACTGAGCGTTATCAGGGGGTAAGAGTTCGTAGGCTAACTGCAACGAGCAGGCACTGGACCGGAGTGCTAACGTAACTAGCTAGAGGATTGCACTGATCCATGATCACTTGATCTCGCCAAAGTGGGGACTTTGTGAGCGGGGACGATGTTTCTCCCCAGTTGGTGGGTGGTGCAGGTCTTCAGTTTCAGGGATAATTTTCCATTTCCTAAGTAAGGATATTCCTTCAGCCACTGTGTGAATGGCATGTTTCACCCCATTTTTGGTCACTAGTAGCTTGGTCGGGAATCCCCATTGATAGGGTATCTTGTGATTGTTAAGCGGCTTGGTAATGGTTTGGAGCTGCCTCCTTTGTTGTCTGGTGTATTGAGAAATGTCCGCAAACAGTTGCAGTTTGGAATAGGGCGGTGGCAGTTGTTCCAGACGTCTGTTTTTGGCTAGGAGCATATCTTTTGTGTGGAAAAAGTGAATTTTCATCAGTGTATCACGGGGGATTTCTGCAGGCAGATGGGGGGGCTTTGGTAGGCGGTGGATACGATCAATTATGGTTTCCACAGGGGGAAGCTCGGGCAGCAGGGTGGAGATCATTTTTCTAGCGTACATGTTTAGATCGGCGGGAATGATCGATTCAGGTATACCACAAATTTTTACATTATTTCGTCTCGATCTGTCTTCGAGGTCCGCCATTTTGGCCCGCACCCACCGCTGTTCATCTCTAACATGGTCATGTGCATCCACCAGGTCATTCACCGTTTCTGTCATGGCTCCCATCTGGTTCTCAATGTGCCCCATCCTGTTCCCTATATGCCCCATCTCAAGTTTAAATGCGGAGAACATAGTGGATATGTCATTGTGAAGGGAGCTGTGCAGGGTAATGAGCATATCCTTCAGCTGCGTGTCAACTACAGGCTGGTTTGATGTGGGGAAGGCCGCAATAGGGGATGGTGCGGAAGGCAGTGTGAGGAGAGCGTCCATGTTAGGCCTTACCTCTGAGGCCTGTACCCCCGAGTCGAGACGCATCCGCGTCTTTGCCGGGCTGCTGGAGGTGGATGGCGGTCCAGGGATCACGGGTGTCGCTTGCGGCCGTTCAAACGAATCCTCCTCATCAGGCAGGTCCGTGTAGGCCCGATCGCCTCGCGGGGAGCGGTCGCGGGCGCCATCTTGGATATTCCCTCCGGGCGTTGTGGAGAAGAAATCCGTCAATTTACGGGGGATCCTGTATTCCTTCCGCTTGCGGGAGGTTCCGGGCTGGTTCCCCACTGCATGGGGGTCTTGGTGGTGCATTTTGGGTGAGTGGATCAGCGCTAAATGCAGGTAATCCTCCGGTCAGTGCAGGAGCTGGAGATTCAGCCGTCCATACAGCTCGATGGCTAGCCACGCCCCCTAAAAACAAACCAATTTTAAACTATACATACAGAAAGTTAAAACATATGATATATAATTAAAAATTATATAATAAAGTCCATATAAAGTGCTCAAGTGCAACAAGATGATCCAAATCGGAATATAATAGTGCAAAAATCCAAAGGGTGATATCCAGAAGGAACCTCCACCAAATAGCAGGAATGGCCTCTCACCTTACAACTTCGACCTGCAATAGGTCACAAAGCATAATCAGAGAACCACCTGTTCTCAGAGGACAGCAAGCAATGCAGCAGTAGAACCACGATATCAGTCAGACTCAGGATCAGGACATGGCAATCAGGGCATAAAAAACAAAGGAGAGGAAATCTAGTGCTCTCTGAAGCCAAAATACATTTATTTAAGAATAAAAAAACGAATACACTCACTGTATAAGCACTCTCAAACGAGTGCAGCGAAACAGCATAAAACATCCATAAGAGCATGGGTTTCAGTCTAGGTCGGCGATCGCGGGTGACGTCACATGTGGCCCCTTCCCCTCGTACGACGTTACGTCCCTATGAGCGGGACTTCATCAGCGTGGAGTGAAAAAAGGCAGCCGTGGAGGTTCCTTCTGGATATCACCCTTTGGATTTTTGCACTATTATATTCCGATTTGGATCATCTTGTTGCACTTGAGCACTTTATATGGACTTTATTATATAATTTTTAATTATATATCATATGTTTTAACTTTCTGTATGTATAGTTTAAAATTGGTTTGTTTTGCGCTGCACTATTATTATTTTATGTCAATGTGAGGTGTTTTATTTGAATTTACCTTAGTGCTGGCTTGCATTTTTTAGTTTATATTTACATTCCAGCGCTAAATAATTTTTCTTTATTAGCATATGTGAGCCTAAGCTTAGTGCACCAAGTTATATTCTCTTGCTTGGAAGAGCATGCAGTGTCAACATCAACTTGATGAAAAAAACGGAAAAAAAAAAAAAAACAGCAACATATGTATAAAAAAGTACTTTAATTTAAAAGTGGAATAACATTCTCACTGTAGATCAATTTACAATATACATCATTTGCAGATAGAGGCAGGCATCATATACAGCAATATTACACATTATAACATGAGTTTTCTCAATCATATCACTGCTGCTGTAGAGGGTGGAATACAACAATGACATTGGAATGGTACACACCACTTATTCGAACTAATCACAGTCATTTTCACACAAGGCAACCCCAGCTGTTTGCTTTATTTCTGTACAACAGCTTTGAAATTGGCGATCACTTTAAACCTTGATATCTACATTCGTACAAAGCAGGTGTATTAATAAATAACAATGGCTGTACAGTGCAGAATTTTGCCCTTTCCTAGGGGAAAATCATAGCTAACAAATTAGAGGGAGACTGGCAAACATGGAGGAACGTATTCAGAGATTCATGTGTCGCCACCAATGTCCAGGGGACAGACAATTTCATATCATTTTGCTGATGAGCGAAGTAGATACAGAGGTCAGAATAGCACAGTACAGTCACAAGGTCACAAGTAAGACCAGGGGTCAAGTCCTGGGGAAAAAAGTGTGGGAACTCCCACCCAAGATCCACTCTCCCACCAAAAAAAAAAAAAAAATGATACGCTCATATGCATAATTACTAAACCGCATGGTTTTTTTTTTTTGATCCACTGTACCTTAGTAATCCTTTATGTTACTGGCCGCTTCCTGCATATGGATTCATCGGGTAGTGTGCGGGTATTCCATCACTTCCTCGATGCCGCAATGTCTCCTGGGAGCTTTTGTCATTGTTCCCAGGAGACATTGCGGAGGTCTGCCGCGAGTTAACGAGTTCTTTCTAAATCCCGCAATAACTCGCAGCAGACCTCCGCAATGTCTCCTGGGAACAATGACAAAAGCTCCCAGGAGACATTGCGGCATCGAGGAAGTGACGGAATACCCGCACACTACCCGATGAATCCATATACAGGAATCGGCCAGTAACATAAAGGATTACTAAGGTTCGCCTGCCCCTGTCAGTGACTCGAGCTTGGCGAATCAACGCTTAGTGAAGGATTGGCGCGAGCTGCTCTGCTGCTCTCGGCTGCTCTAGTCCAGCAAAGGGAACTGAGTTCCTGCTGTGAAAAAAGTGCAGGAACTCCGTTCCCGCAGGACTTGAGCCCTGAGTAAGACCCTACACCAGGGGTGCTAAAACTGTTGTCCTCCAGCTGTTGCGAAACTACAAGTCCCATTATTCCTCATGACTTCAGGAGCCATGCTTGTAAATGTCAGCGGCTTGCCATGCCTCATGGGATTTGTAGTTCTGCAACAACTGGAGGGCCACAGGTCGAGCACCCATGCCCTACACGATGGGCATGTATGTCAGAGTGCAGTTCAATCATGCAGTCTGTATCATGCAAAAGCTTGCACATTTCTTCTAAGGGCAGGACTACCTATACTGATTCAGTTTATTACTGTTCCTCCATGTTCTGAAATATGCTCTATTTTTTTTTTTTTAGAAGCACATGATTTGAGCCAGAGGCTCTAGCTGGGTTCAAAAAGGGTGGGTTTTGGGGCGCAGAGCATTGCACCAGAGCCCACCCAGTTATGTGACATGTGTCATTCATTCACAGCTCTGTGAATGAATGACAAGGCTGGGTAGGCGGTGCCCTGAACAGCCACTTTAAAAAAAAAAACTGTGACAGCGGGTGTGGGGAGAGGATCCCTGGCCCACTGTCACAGCGGGGACTCAGGGGGGCTTCTGCATCAGTAACATGTTACACCCTGAATATGGGTATCACATGTTAAGAAAGGTGAACTTATCCTTTAAAAATCAGATAGTGAACCTATGGGCTTCAAAAGGAAAAATGTATGAAACTTTAGAACCAAACATTTTTAAACTTACATTAGGAAAGTGCAAGGAAAAGCCTGGCAATTCAGTTTCCAATGAATGTGTTTCTATACACGGTCGGAATTTTCGACAAGAAAAGTTTTATTTGAGCTTTTGGTCGGAAATTCCAATCGTGTGTAGGCCCCATCAGACTTTTTCTGTCAGAAATTTTTTTCGACAGAAAAAAATTTGAGAGCTGGTTCTCAAGTTTCCCGAGGGCAAACGTTTTTGACAGAAATTCTGACCGTCTGTAGTGTGTACGCGGCATAAGTGTAGATGTATATAGGTAGATTCAGAAAGAGTTAGGCCGGCTTATCAGTACATAAGCCTACCTAACTCAGAATCTACGCCGGCTTATGTTTAAGTGTATTCTCAAACAGAGATACGCTTAAACATATCTAAGATACGACGGCTTGCGCCGTCCTATCTTAGCTTGCAATATTGAGGCTGGCCGCTAGGTGGCGCTTCCATTGCGGTCGGCGTAGAATATGTAAATTAGTAGATACGCCGATTCACGAACGTACGCCCGGCCGCCGCAGTACATTTACGCCGTTTCCGTGAGGCATTATCAGGCCTAAAGTTATTCCATCTAATAGATGGAATAGTAATGTTAAAGTATGGCCGCCGTTCCCGCTTCGAAATTCGAAATTTTTACGTTGTTTGCGTAAGTCGTCCGCGAATAGCCGCACTGCACACTGGGAAATGTAGGCGCCCGCAATGCACACTGGGAAATGTAGGCGCCCGGCGCATGCGCCGTCTAAAAAAAACGTAAAAAACGTAAGGTCAAGCCCCATTAACATAAAACACGCCCCCTCAGACACATTTGAATTAGGCGCCCTTACGCCCGCCCGCTTTAGGCTACGCCGCCGTAACTTAGCAGGCAAGTACTTTGAGAATCAAGTACTTGCCTCGCTAACTTACGGCGACGTAGCCTAAACACGCTAAGCTACGCTGCCGCAAAGTTGCGGCCATCTTGCTAAATCTAGCTAATAGTCTGCAAAGCAGACCAATTTGTTTTAAAGTCAGGCTCATTTTTCCTTTTTTCTTACTTAAAATGAAGCTGTCAGACAATAAGTAATACTACAAGGTGTAGGCACATTGTGGTGCCTGCAAGTACCTTTTTTTAGTCTCCATTGTATTCTGGTTGAGGTCTGGAACTGCAGCTGGCCATACATTCTAAAAAGCATGGACGGAGAAATCTCCCCTGACGGCTATTGTTTTCTGACAGCTGTCAGAATACCTGAACAGTGCTTCTATCTTCTTGGATGCTACCACTGTTCGGCCGACATATACAAATGACGTTGTTCATCAGGATGTGGCAGAAATTCATTCCGTGTATGGCCAGCTTAATGGCGGCCCTTTAGATAGTAGCATGAGATCACTTTGTAAAGTATCATTTGCGATGCCTCTGTGAAAGACGGGTGAAAACTCTTACCATACCTAATTATTTTATTAAGTACCTCCTAATAGGCAAATTTAGAGCATATTTCAGACACAATATTTTCTTACGTACTGGTCAGCTTCTATAAATTCTTTACAACAGACAACCAGCATAGAGAGATGTCTCCAAAATGTTCAAAAGTGCAACTTTGTTTAACCACTTCCCTACCGCACATCGTGATATGACAGTCGCAGGAACCCTTTGTCCCTCTGGGCCGCCGTCATATGACGTCTTTTTCTTGCTGAGCCTCTAGGGGGCGTGTGCGCTCCCGCCGCATCACTCGGCACCCAATGCACGGGTGCCTGGCGGCCACGATGTCTGCCGGGCACCCGTGATTGTGCGTGAACGCAGATCCACGTCCTGTCAGAGGAGAGGAGACCGATATGAGTTCCCAGTACAGAGGAACACCGATCGGTCTCCTCCCCTTGTGAGTGCCCTCCCCCTACAGTTAGAATCACTCCCTAATAGGTGATCAAATACAGAGGTGATCAAATACCACCAAAAGAAAGCTCTATTTGTGAGGAAAAATCTAAATTGAATATGGTTACAGTGTTGCATGATCGCACAATTGTCATTTAAAGTGTAACAGTGCTGAAAGCTAAAACTTGGTCTGGGCAGGAAGGGGGTGAAAATGCCCGGTATTGAAGTGGTTAAATGACCTCCAACATACCTTATCATTTATATATTTCACCCTAATCAATCCCCCATTTGGTGAAATGTTGTAGTGTATGGGATAACTTATCGTACAAAAAAACAAAAACAAGCTTCAACTTCAAACATTTCAAGACATTTTTCAGATGCATCGTGAAAGATTACCAATTAGCAATCTAAAAAAAAAAAAATTAATTATGTAATTACAGAAACAAAACAATTCAAAACACGGCAAGGTTGCCCCATAGGATAAAAAAAAAAAAAAAAAAAGGGTTTTAGGCAATTATCATGTAACATAAAAAACTATAAACCGGTATCAACCGGTGGCTTATTGTTTGGCAGGGTATTATTCTGTGTTAGGCTGGCCATAGATGGAGGGAACTTCTTTCCTGCAGCCACAGACCGTGTTGACGCAAGAATCCCTCCTGCCGAGCCACTGTCTTCTCTTGGTGGGGGAAGCTGTAAAATCCAGCAGGCTGGTTGTACCCAAGTGACTTGATCGATTAATCAACTTGGGTACAATTCAAGCCTGCCCATACATGGTTTACCTTGTCCAGTTCCTGCTGAGCTGGCCGAGATTCGAACCATAGTTGTATCCATTAGTAGACGGATGGAACTACAGAAATTAACTGGTACCTTACTTAATCTGAGTAGATAAAAAAAATGAAAGCTTTTAAAACTATCATATCTGTCTTGCTGCTTAAGCTGGCCATAGATGGTTCGAATCTTAGCCCGGTCAGTACAGACTTGCCAAGATTAAAAACATCTATGGGCAGGCTGATTGTACCCAAGTTGATTCATCGAAAACCTACCTATCTGTGCCTTGATATCACACTGATAAAAAATATCATTATTATTTTAGTTCATGTACTTTGTTTTCCTTTTCAAGCCTTGATGAAGGGTGTCTCTGGACCCCTGAAAAGCATTGGTTACTCCTTTTTGATCATCTATGTGAACCTATATTGGAATAAAATTTTATCTGGACCATTGACTTGTGCTGTGGTTCTTTGGTCTTAATTATGTCGCCCTAGATATTAAGTCACCATTTCTTCACCCATTACAACACTGACAGTTATTTTAGCATACTTATAAGCATTCCTCTGTCATCAAAATAGGATATACGACTAATATACCTGTAATTGAAAATAATATAATGCTGGCAACACACATACTACATGTGCACCAATTTCAACTAGCTTTCAATAATGGATCAAAACTATGGGGCAGATCCTCAAAGAAATTACGCCGGCGTATCTCTTGATACGCCGCGTAATTTCAAATTTTGCGCGTCGTATCTTTGTTTTGGTATCCACAAAACAAGATACAACAGCATCTCGGCTAGATCCGACAGGCGTACATCTTAGTACGCCGTTGGATGTAAACTGCAATTTTTCGGTGGCCGCTAGGTGGCGTTCCCGTCGTTTGCGTTCGGCTTTTTCCGTCATATATTTAAAACTGCTGTTCTGAGGCGTACTCAATGTTAAGTATGGCAGTCGTTCCCGCGTACAATTTTGAATTTTTTACGTTGTTTGCGTAAGTCGTTCGCGAATAGGAGTTTGCGTAGAATGACGTCACCGTCATAAACATTGGCTGGTTCCGGTTTAATTTTTCGAGCATGCGCGCTGGGATACCCCCAGTGACGGCGCATGCACGGTTAAAAAAAAAATGTTGTTTACGTGGGGTCACGACATATTAACATAAAACACGCCCCCATTACATCCATTTGAATTCCGTGCCCTTACGCTGCGAGAGATACACTACGCCGCCATAACTTACGGCGCAAATTCACGATTCCTAAAAAAAAACATGAGTTACAGCGGCGTAGCGTATCTTAGATACGCTGCGCCTGCGAAAAGGTATGTGGATCTGCCCCTATGTGTTTTTGCATTCAAACTCTAAATTAATGTTGTAAAATTGGTTTAAATTGCCTGAGAATTGTTGTGTGTGGCCAGTATAAGAAGTTAATATTTTATTTTTATTTTACAGTGAAGATAATCTTGAAATAAAGTGTATGTAAACCCAAAATCTGTCCTTCCATTATTTTTGTCACTGTATACAATTTTCTTAAACAAATTGTGGATCTGTTGCAAATTTCGTACCTGGAGAACCTTGGCAGTAGCACTTCAGAAGCTGTATACAGTGAGGTGCGATGCCAAACATACTGGAAATAAAATCTGGCTTTACTTACGTTTGAAAAGATAATATACATGTAGGTCAAAAGTAATATCTTCCTGGACAAAACATCATTTATTGGGAAACAACAAATCATATTGAACTAGGGTTAAACCTGAACACATATTAATTACACAGGTTTTGTGGCTGATTTAATGCAGATAAGGCACTAAGTGAGTTTAATTACCACCTTAAAGTGGATGTAAACCCTCCATACCCCCAGTGAAGTGAACAGCCTCAGATGATACACAGGGATGAACCAAATCTCCCTACTTAGGTTTTAGGCCTCGTACACACGATAGGTTAACCAGAGGACAACGGTCTGATGGACCGTTTTCATCGGTCAAAACTGATCGTGTGTGGGCCCCATAGGTTATTTAACCATAGGTTAAAAAAAGCCAACTTGCTTTAAATTTAACCTATGGATTCCTAACCGATAGGTTAAAACCAATCGTTAGTAGGCATAACCATCGGTTAAAAATCCACGCATGCTCAGAATCAAGTCGACGCATGCTTGGAAGCATTGAACTTCGTTTTTTTCAGCACGTCGTTGTGTTTTACTTCACCGCGTTCTGACACGATCGGTTATTTAACCGATGGTGTGTAGGCGTGACGGACCATCAGTCAGCTTCATCGGTTAACCTATGACAACGGTCCTTCAGACCGTTCTCATCGGATGGACTGATCGTGTGTACGAGGCTTTACATGTATATCTGCTGTCTTCACATTTATATATTATTTAGAACGTTCAGATCGTGTTAGTAAATTTATTTTCCTGGTTAAGGCTCGATTCACACGAATGCGTTTTGTGGTGCATTTTGCAAAAAAGCAGGAACATTTTTTTAAATGGGTTCCTATGGAACATGTTCACATCAATGCTTTTTTGTGCCTCTGCGTTTTTGGAAAGGGTCGGGGACTTTTTTTACCGCAAAAAGCAGCGTTTTGCATGTAATAGAAGTCAATGGACCCGCATCCAAAACGCAAGTACCATGTTTTTACTACGATTTGCAGTTTTTTTTTTTAACCTAGTTTTTAAATGAAATGTAAAAAAATGTAAATTGATGTAAAAAAAAATTAAAACGCAAAAAGCAACTCGCGGTAAAAACGCAAGTCAAAAAACGCGGCAAGCACCGCAAAATGCACTGCAAAAACGCTCAAAAGCAACATGCATAGGTGTGAATCGAGCCTGACACAGAGTGTGATGTCTGGGCATATAGTCTAGATAGCTAACATTGCTGATTGGAGGAAAGGCACACACCCCCTCTCATCATAGGCAGTAACAGGGCCAGCTCCCTGCTAATCTATTTATAGCAACCTCCCCTGACAGAAATGTCAGGCTGCTTTTGTCTGATGTGTCTTAGAATTTGTCAGGAGTCATCAGGCTGATAATAGAGGAACGGTTCAGGAGAGAGCTATGGGACTTAGCTCTTTAACGAAAGATAACATAACACTGCAGATATATGTGCCCAGCTCAAATTTCATGAATTGGGTTTACATCCACTTTAATCAGCCACAGAACCTGTTCAATTAATATGTGTTTGGGTTTAAAGTGATGAGGTGGCAAACCTATATGGAACTGACTAAAGATGTGCAGTATTCTGAGCAAATGTGCCCTTTGATCATGCCAAACTATGCCTTTTTTTACATGTAGCCCCATAAATCTATTCATACTAATCACATGCTCTGGGTACCACCCATACGGTTCTCCAGCTCTGGGTACTAACAAGGTAGTGTATGCGGTGCAAAGACAGCAACAGATGACATTGGTTGGCTTAGAGATCTTCTTGTGATGCTTCAATGTAGAAATAATCAGGAGGAGAGAGGCCCACAGTTCATGCATGGTTGGTCACAGGATACAAGACACCCATTAGTTAGGACCGTAGACACCTACAACCAGCAATCAGTCCACAAAACGAGTTCCTGCATCAGGTGTCAATTGATATGTTTCTTGTCGTCAACAAAGGTCTTCAAATTTTCCAACTATAAGCAAATGGTACATTAGACTTCACAGTGGCTCTGGGTTATTTACCCACCATACATTTCAGGCCTGGGCCTTATGCGGAGATAATCTCTGAAAAGGATTAAAGTTGAGGAATGTTCCTGCCCAGCTTCCTTCTTGTCAATCTTTTTTCCACATCCTTCCTTCTTTGCACTCTACTGGTCTGTGTTTTGAATTTCCATTGCAGAGGAAATGTGCAAATGACCAAGATTGTTTTTCCTCATTGATTGTCGCTCGTAATCTGGTCCTCCAGTCATCATATTTTGTAGACTAAAAAACGTTTATGTTAAGTCTTTGTTAGAGATGGGCAGAAGGGCACTACCCCTGTGATGCGGTTTTCCACTTGTATAGTCTTGGCAAATCCCAACACACAGTCTGAGGACTATAGTTTGAATAATGATTCTATTATGGTGGTCTTTTCACCTGGGGTTAATCATACACCCATAGGCATGTTTTAGAACTAGAGTATTGTGGCCAGGTAATGGGCTCTTATAGTAGTGTTCAACCAAATCTGCAATATCTGAAAACCGTATTTCTACCTCCAGGTAAACTTTTGTGTCCTACAAAAACAACAGAGATCAATTAGAATGAGATTTTACATGTTTGCAATTATAGCAATAATTCAAATACAAATGCACAGGCCCATTCACATCATATGCATTGGGCAAGCACATGGAGCTTATGGCTCCTTGCAGACGGCGGACTCTGCCAAGCGGATCCGCCTGCTCAGCAAGGGATCGGTCCACTGATCCCCGCTGAGCAGGTGGGTGACAGGTCCGTGTCTACTCCGCTATGCAGAGCGGACACTGACACAGCCTACTCCTCTACATGGGGCGGTCGGATGGAAACAAACTGCCTGTCCGTTTCCATCTGACTGTCATCTGATCTGATCCGCCAGACGGATGGGAAATGGATCCCCATCCGTCTGTTTTTAGTGGACCTGATCGAGTTCTGGCGGGTATCGCCAGACATCCACCGCTCTATAGAGGGCTATGGATGGTCCAATCGGGTCCGCCTGAAAAACTAACAGGTGACCCCATCGGTCCATCAGTGTGAAAGGGGCCTTAAGCCACACAATCTGACTTTCCGACGGGAATTGTGTGATGACAGACTGTTGGCTGAAAATCCGACGGTTTGTACGCTCCATCGGACAATTGTTGTCGGATTTTCTGCGGACAAATGTTGGATGGCAGGCTTTAAAATTTTCCGTGGACAACGATCTGTTGTCGGATTTTTCGATCGTGTGTACAAAAGTGCATTGGACAAATGTCCAAAGAAAAAACACGCATGCTTGGAAGCAATGCTCACCAAACACAAAACATTAGCAGAAGGTGCCCAAAGGGTGGTGCCAAAGAGCTGAAAAAACACATAGTACGTAACTACGTTGGTCTTTGTTGGCCGACAATTGTGTGCCAGTTGTATGCAAGACAAGTTCCTGGCCAATGCCCTTCGGACAAAAGTCTGATGCTTTGTCTGTGGAAAATCCAATCGTGTGTACGAGGCGTAAAGGTTTGTTTTTTAATTTTCTATATAGGTTCCTTTAAGTTAGTGCATTGTTGGTTCACTTACCTTTTCCTTCGATTTCCCTTCTAAAATGTTTTTTTTTTTTCTTTTTTTGTCTGTCTGAATTTTTCACTTCCTGTTCCTGCTCAGTAAGCTGTTCTGGCTGACTAACTGCCAGATGATGGGGGCAAGTTTACTGAGGAGAAACAAGAAGTGAGAAATTCAGACAAATAAAAAAAAAACATTTAGAAGGGAAATCGAAGGAAACCAACAATGCACTAGCTTAACCGCTTAAGGACCGCCTCCTGCAAATTTACGTCGGCAGAATTGCACGGCTGGGTACATGCACCTACAGGTACGTCCTGTGCTAGTGCCCAGCCGTGGGTCGCGGCGTGCACCCGCGACCTGGTCCGAAGCTCCGGGACCCACGGACCTGATCGCCGCTGGAGTCCCGCTATCGGTCCCCGGAGCTGAAGAACGGGGAGAGCTGTGTGTAAACACAGCTTCCCCGTTCTTCACTGTGGCTCCGTCATCGATCGTGTGATCCCTTTTATAGGGATACACAATCGATGACGTCACACCTACAGCCACACCCCCCTACAGTTAGAAACACATATTAGGTCACACATAACCCCTTCAGCGCCCCCTTGTGGTTAACTCCCAAACTGCAATTGTCATTTTCACAATAATCAATGCAATTTAAATGCAGTTTTTGCTGTGAAAATGACAATGGTCCCAAAAATGTGTCAAAATTGTCTGAAGTGTCCGCCATAATGTCGCAGTCATGAAAAAAAAAATATCACTGATCACCGCCATTAGGAGTAAAATAAAAATAATTAATAAAAATGCAATAAAACTATCCCCTATTTTGTAAATGCTTTAAATCTTGCGCAAACCAACCGATAAACGCTTATTGCGATTTTTTTGTACCAAAAATAGGTAGAAGAATACGTATCGGCCTAAACTGAGGAAAAAAAATGTTTTATATATTTTTGGGGGATATTTATTATAGCAAAAAGTAATAAACATTGAATTTTTGTTGTCGCTCTATTTTTGTTTATAGCGCAAAAAATAAAAACCGCAGAGGTGATCAAATACCACCAAAAGAAAGCTCTATTTGTGAGAAAAAACGGACGCCAATTTTGTTTGGGAGCCACGTGGCACGACCGCGCAATTGTCTGTTAAAGCGACACAGTGCCGAATCGCAAAACCTGGCCGGGTCCTTTAGCTGCCTAAAGGTCCGGGTCTTAAGTGGTTAAAGAAACCCGTTTAGAAAATAAAAAAACAAACCTTCACAACCCCTTTAAGTCTTATTGCTTCATTTCACACCAATACACTGTATTGGCATGTGCTAAAAGGGTAGGACAGAATGCCTTTTTACACGACGAAATTTAATTGTGTGACATTTTAATAACGTTATAAAGAAAAAAAAGGTAAACTACATGCCACACCGCCCGTCACATTGCACGCCAGCTGGCATAAATCCTTTTAAAAATGCTGCAAGTACAGAAAAAATCCTGTTGATCTGCTACAAATACAGCGAGTGCTTAAGTTCCTATATGGGCTGAAAACACCAGTGTCTTTGCTGCACTTAACTCCCAACCAACATTTCTGGCCTTGCCTGCCGTACTACAAAACTCTGCCTTTACCTCTCTGTCCCTTTCCACAGGCATACACTTATTTCTCCTAGCAAAACAATGTTGCTAACCTGACTCTAAAGAAACTACCCACATACTGGGGTTGATTTACTAAAAATAGTGCAAAATCTGGTGCAGCCGTGCATGGTAGCCAGCTTCTAAGTTCTGCTTGTTCAATTAACTCTTTACAAAAAAAATGGAAGCTAAATGGTTCCTATACAGAGCTGCACCAGATTTGGCACTATCCAGTTTTAGTAAATCAACAAAAATCCCAGAGTGACATAAATTCCTTTTACTGCTGCTGTAATCATCATGTTGGATGTCACAAGTCGGATGGTTAGGACAAGGATCCTACTTTGAATATCAGTGAAGTCGGATCAATGTACTGAAGTAGGATCAAAGTCGGACCAAAGTAGTACAGGGAGCATTTTTAAAGTCGGACGACTTGTGTCGGACCAGTTAAGACGGCTCTCATAGGGAAACATTGATTTGCACACATCCCAAAGTCAGAGCATTTGTCGTAACAGTGTGAACCCAGCCTAAACACATTATGGGCCACACAGGCAACCATGTGATTTTTTTTTAACTTGACCACACTCTGACCCCCCTAAAGTCTGAAGGGCCGTAAACATTCGTTGGGCCAGACTCACAGACGACTTACGCCGATGTATCTATTGATACGCGGCGTACGTTCTGTGATGCACTGTCGTATCTATGCGCCCTCTTCAGGGAACAAGATACGCCTGAATTTTGCCAAAATACGACCGAAGTCTCCTACGCCGTCGTATCTTGGGTGCATATTTCCGCTGGCCGCAAGGGGCACTTCCATAGATTTACGCGTCAAATATGCAAATTACCTAGATACGTGGATTCACGAACGTACTTGCGCCCGCTACGCCATTTACGTAAGGCTTACATCCGGCGTAAAGTTACCCCTGCTATATGAGGCGCAGGTAATGCAAAGTATGGACGTCGGAACAAGCGTATGTTTTTACGTCGTTTACGTAAGTCGTACGTAAATGGGGCTGGGCCTCGGTTACGTTCACATCATTGCCATTGAGCCGTCGTATCTTAGGGCGTAAATTTAACGTGATTCTGAGCATGCGCCGTTCGTACACCCCTTCATTTACATGGGGTCACGATTCATTATAATACAACACGCCCACTACCAGCCTACTTTGAATTACGCGGGCTTACGCCGGCCCAATTACGTTACGCCGCCGTAACTTAGGGAGCATGTGCTTTGTGAATACTGTACTTGCCTCTCTAGGTTACGTCGGCGTAGCGCATATGAGATGCGCTACGCCCGCACAGAGATACGCCGATCTCTGTGAATCTGCCCCATTGTGTACAGCAGTGGTCTTCAAACTGGGGCAATTACCAGTTAAAGTAGCACAACGCTCAATAGCAAAACATTTCCTGGTCATGAAGGGGGTAAAACCTTCCAGAGCTCAAGTGGTTAAAAAACAAATATATTTTAGTTAGGCTGTACAAACCTGTTCAAATATTCGGTAGTTTCTTATCTTTGCATCATGATTATCCCATACCACTATAACCTATGAAAGAAGAGAAGATTACCGTCACTTATAACATGGAAACTGAAGACAAGCTTGATTTAAGGGACTAACATTGAAAAATTTGTTCCAGTCAGCTAACTCAGAATCTTTGCCGCCTCGTAGTCCTACTGTGAGCTGACCCTGACGTTTTTACAAACGATTTTCTTTGGCCATCAGGAAACAGGAAATTGCTGTGAAAATACACACAGTATAAAACCGAAAGCTAAAGGGTAAGATGTAAAAATTGTGTATGCAGAACTAGTAATACCTTTCCGGCCTTTGCAGAATTTCTTATGCAGAAGAGTCCATTCAGGGGGTTTCCTGTGATATCCATAGCTTTGAACATCCTGGGGAAAAAAAACAATGCATTTATTTATCTTCAGCCTAACAGGGGACAAGAGTATTATCTCTTCTGCCTGCTGTGCAGAAATCTTTACAAAGAAGCTGCAGAAGTGAACTTTGGCTGATATGAATAGTAATACATTCGAAACTCCAGGTCCTCCTTAAACGGGGGTTGCAGCATTGTACTGTATCTAATGTGTGTAATTATCTTTAGAACGTTGATGATGGTACAGTTTTCTTTAAACTTCTGCCCTGTTTTTTTAATAACTCTCAGAAGCAGTGGTGGCTGGTACTCCAAACAAACCTGACACATCTACCTCACCCCGGTCACTCCTGCTGCCACCCCACACCAACCCCCTCCCCACCGTCGCCGGCTTGCTTGCTTGCCCACACTTACCCCATCCAGGTCGCAACTCCGGCTTCTCCGTGTCGCAGTGGTCACTGCTTCTCCTCCCAGCCAATCAGGTCTTTGGACACCCGGCCGGCCAATGGGGTCTTAGGACTCCTGGCCAATTGGGGTCTTAAGTCTTCCGGACAATCAGGTCTCAGGACCTTGCATGTAGATTAGGGGCCGGGCACATGGATTAGGGGGGTGGAAATAAGAGAATGCAAGCAGGGATGGACTGGCCATTGGGACTACAGGGAGTTTCCCGGTGGGCCGATGGCTCAGTGGGCCGGCTTCAGTGACAGCGGACCGCTGCCCCCCTCCGCTCCTCTGTGTCTCCCTTCCCGCAGCGCTCACCTCCTCTCCCTCCCCGCAGCGCTTACCTGGGGGGAACAGAGTAGCAGGGGGAGGACCAGAGGAGCATGGGGGAGGGGACAGACAGCTGACTCAACAGCTATGGCCTGGGAGTTTCTCACTTCCTAATCTTGTCCCATAAGGGGGAGCACCGAACTGATTCCTTGCCCCGGGTGAAATAATGTCTAGCTTCCCCACTGGTACTGCCTATAAGAATACCAGTACCAGCCGTTCTACTCTAATAAAGTAGAACGGCTAGTGGATAGTGAAGAGGGAGAGGGGGCTTGGGTCGTCGGGGGGGGGTGCAGGATTTGTCCAGCCGCCATGGGAGAGACCTGTCAAAGTGGGCCAGTCTGGATGAAGTCCAGGGCCAAATTTTTGTCCCAGTCCAGCCCTGAATGCAAGGGACTATTCATGGACTTTAAGGGCATGGTAATGAAACATTTAATTTCATTACCGTGCCCTTAAAGTCCATGAATAGCCCCTTGCATTCTCTTTTTTCCAATTATATTAGGACGTGGCACATTTACTACTTCAATGTATCCACAGCACCACTCTGCGTGTTGATACATTTTCTCTCAGTTGGATTAGGGGGATGGGCCACCACTGATCAGAAGTATTATTAGGACTTTCAACCAGCCATAGAAAGTCTTTTGTAATATTAGTATCTGTTTATCCTAGGCAGCTATCAGGTTTACAGAAATTAGTCCCAACACAATCTTAAATTGTTGCTTAACCCATTCACTCCAATGTAACACATATATGCGGCCTCACGGAACTGGGCTTTTTCCATGGGGCCGCATATATATGTGTTTGTCCTCTTGTGCTGGGGAAGCGCCACACTGTACTCTCCCAGCACAAAGACCGGGGTCTCACAGAGAGCCCTGAGCCCAGTACTAATGATCGGGACCCGGATCTCCTGATTCTGGGTCACCGGATGTCTGCAGTAGCCTCTGATTGGCTACCACAGTAATCAGTCACTGTGAATCTCGCCCCCTTTTTCTGTGAATTTAGAGGAAAGATACAACGCATCTTTCTCTATCCTTGCAGAAGGAAAAAATAAGTGTTTGTAAAACAAATAAAGAAAAATACCTAGATCGAGGTTTAATCTAGGTCTGTGTCAGGGTTAGTGTTTGGGTCAGTATATTTTGGACAGGATTTATTTTTTATTTTTTTAAATTAGCATCAGTGTCAGTTAGTGTCAGTGTGTTTTAGGTAGGACAAAAAAAAAGCAAAATATGCACTATTGTTTCTGGGCTGCACTATGGGTACAAACCACAAATAACATACACATATTTGGTATTGTGGCAATCGCCAGGAGCAGAAAAATGTATTTTGGTTCATTGTTTGGTGGTAGGATACTGTAGTAATAAGAAACTTACAGCTTAATAAAAAATAAAAATAATAATAATGTTTTTTTTTTGGGCAAGTTTTCCTTTGACAACAATAAAAAAAAAAAAAAACAAAAAAAAAACAGGGTATAACCCACCTGGATGCATAAAGTAGTTGTGATGATATGTACGGTTTTACTAACCCATGTCAAAATTGCAAAATTGTGCTTAGAGATTTCGGTTTGTTTTACCCTTAGGTGTGAAGGGGGTTAAAAAGTATTTTTATCTGGTCAGTGAAGTTAAAATAAAACACAAATTACCTTTCGACATCTGTAGATTCACATGTATCCACAAAGACTGAAGGAGGCAAGGATACCTTAAAAAAAAATCCAACTGGTTAGTACTGATGCCTGCATTTACTATCGATATACAGGAAAACCTTGGATTGCAAGCATAATTTGTTCCAGAAACATGCTTGTAATCCAAATCACTTATTTATTATGGGGAAATTTGCTTTGATATACAACTGGAAACTGGTTCCACAACTGCTTATTCATAGGTCCTTCAGTTTATAGTCCATATAAAAAGATTAGAGCAATGTGATGGGTTGTATAACCATAAAATGTCCATCCACAAATGGCAGCCTCCCGAAGGGGATTAGAAGAAAAATCCAGCAGGAGCTACAGAGTATAAAAGAGAAGTGTAGCAATATGTTTCTAAATGTTGTACCTTCATTAAATGTAACCATGTTGATACACTTAGGCCCCGTACACACGGTCGGACAAAACCGATGAGAATGGACCAAGGTTCAGTTTCATCGGTCCAAACCGACCGTGTATATAGCCCATCGGTCTGTTTTCCTTCGGTCCAAAATGTTAAAACATACTTTAAAATCAAACCGATGGACCGCTGCCCGATCGGTCCAAACCGATGGTTAGTACAGAAAGCATCGGTTCAAAACCCGCGCATGCTCAGAATCAAGTCGACGCATGCTTGGAAGCATTGAACTTCGTTTTATTCAGCACGTCGTGTGTTTGAAGTCACCGCGTTCTGACCCGATCGTTTTTTGGTGTGTACGCACATCAGACCACTTCAGCGGTGAACCGATGGAAATGGCCCGTCGGACCATTCTCATCGGTTTGGAACGACCGTGTGTACGCGGCCTTAGAGGTGCCTCTCTTCTATTTTATACTTATATCAAGACATCGCTTGTATATCAAGTCAAATTTTATTCAAAAATGTTGCTTGTCTTGCAAAACGCTCTCAAACCAAGGTTTTACTGTAGCTTGGTTTCTGAACTAATAATAAATTAATATTACATTTAAAAGAAAAGAAAAGCATTTGGTCTGTTCTCTGGTTATTGTAACATGTTATCAATTGTAGCCTTTTGTCACTAGAACTGAAAAATAATGGGTCATTACATCATTTGGATCCACATTGCAAGCTATTTTCCATAAACTCCTGAGATGATGCTTTGCATTGTGGGAGGACTATTTCTGCTTGCCAAATTCATAGTTGCTTACAGCACATGTGGTGTCCAGGAACCGGAGACAATTTCAAGATAAAAGGATTGTGTAGACTGCAAATCTCTTTAAAAAAAAAAAAATTCTACTAAGCTAAAATTTGTATTTAGACCTCATGGGAAAACTCCATCTTTGCATTTCAAAAAATGCCACAAGGTCAAAACGCATTTAGAGAGTAAAAAGATGGTAATACATTTTTTTATTTAAAAGGAAGTGGATTATGATACACAGTGCTTTGGTGAATTTACTGTCATCCAGCTAGGGTTGAAATTTATTTTGTAGGCAAGTTAAAGTGGCTGTAAAGCCACTTGTTATGTCACTACGACCCCCCCTCTAAGATAACAAAATGTGCCCCACTGTATATCCTTTATTAAAAAAATAGGATTTTTGTACTCACCGTAAAATCCATTTCTCTTAGTTCATAGACGGACACAGCCTTCATTGACATTAGGGTTATGCTTCTTCCTACCAGGAGATTTAGGCAGAATTTAACAGCACTTAAAGTGTTAAAACCTTTCCTTCGTGCCGCTCCTCCCAGGGGGCGTGGCTCCCCCAGGCATAACCCACACCCTGCTCTAGGAGCCTCAGTCCGTAACAAGCAGTACAAACCAAGGAGGGGTGGGTGCTGTGTCCGTCTATGAACTCAGAGAAATAGATTTTACGGTGAGTACAAAAATCCTATTTTCTCTTCCGTTCATAGACGGACACAGCCTTCATTGACATTAGGGACGTCCCCAAGCAGTGTCAAAAAATTCGAGGGGTGGGAAAGTAACACAGCAAACCAGGTTACACCCCAAACAAAAACCGGAGTTGCTCAACGGAGAAACTCCAACCATAAACTGCCGCCCGTAACACCTGCGGCTGAGGAAGGCATCAAAAGATGCACACACATCCACCTTGTAAGACTTTGAAACAGCGTGGATTGACGACCAGGATGCATCCTAACACTGCTGTAACACAGAGGCAAGATGCCGGAAGCCCAAGAGGCCCCGATCGCCCTGGTCGAATGCGCCATAACCCGAAAGGGGGGCGCACGCCTGCAAAGTTTTTTGACAAACTTTTTGCGGTGCATCCCATTCCTTGTATAAAATATTGTCCAAATAAGGAACACAAGGAACCCTTCAGTAGTGCGTGCCGGTCTGTGGATCCAAAAGGTACTGACATGGTGGTGTCTCCGCCACAACCTCAATTTTTAGAGTCTCACTCACCACAGCAGAAAAAAACAAGAGCTCCAACAATTTTTGCTGACACTGCAGCAGACATCCTCACCATCCATGTGGGTCAAGTCCGCAGCCTCTGACATACCAGAACCAGATTCCATGTCAGAGACATCCCCAGAAGCAGGCTCAGGGGGGGGGCGCTTTTTTACCCCCCATCCGGGCACTTGCTGCTTCAAACCTGGCAAGAAAACCCAGGATAGCCACATAAACAGAAGTGGCAGGGGAAGGGACGCTAAGGGTTAACTCGGGCCTAGTGGAGAGGGAGACCTGGCTCAGGTTCCATAGTGCCAGCGCTGAGACACCCCCCCTGCAAGGCAGGACAAAAAAATCCCCACTGGTCACCTCCCTGCAGCTAAAGGAGAGCATGGGGGCCTCTGGTACTCACCACCCCACCCGGTGCAGCGCGGTCCGAGAAGGACAGGGTGTGCTGAGAGCCGTGCAGCGCTGTGTCTGTTTTTCCCTGAGACACATCCGAGGTGATTGCAGCGCCAACAGCCGCCACACGAGGCAGACAAAAATATGAAGATGGCCGCCGAATGCTGAAAAAACAGCATAGGACTACAAGGAAATGGCCGCCGGGCTATATAAGGCTAGGCTCCGGCAAAATGGCCACCAATGACGCAGATTTAAAAAGACAGTGACTTTTTTTTTTCAGCAACTGTCACACAGAAACACCTCACAGCACACTGCAAAGGCCCAGAAGTGAACACCACAGCCCCCTGCAGTGACACACACACAGCCCCTGCTACACCCAGGCCCAGTGACATGAGCCCCAGAGAAAAACCCCCCCTCACAGCTGTCACCCAAAAAGGGAAGGAGGGAGAGGAATAAGGGAGAGAGGAAAGCAGGGAAAAAACCTTCAGTCGACCTCCCAAGGGAAACATTCCAGCCAGACCACTTACCTGAGTAAGAGGCCACTACTTACCCGTCCAGCGACTACCCGGCTGGAGGTATCCCAGACAGAACCAACGTCCGTGAACGGCATGGCTGTTGGCCAGACACACTGTGACAAGGCCATAGAGACCGGTCATATGTGTGCCCTAGAACCGAAGTTCCCCGGCCGCCCCTGGAGCAACGGGCCTGTCGTGGACGTCCCAAAGCTAAGCTAAGGGCCGGCACACGCTCGAAGGCCGAACCTGGGGGGACTACAAGGGTCGAGGACCCAGCCTGTCACCCAGTCGGCTGTTGATAGAAGAATCGCAGGATTCAAAAATGCAGGAACCAAAATAATAAAAGTGAGAAAAATCGCAAGAAAAAAACTCCAGAGTCCAGGACTCCAGAGAGAGCCTGACTCTCCTGTCATTAGGCAGAAAAAGACTGAGGCTCCTAGAGCAGGGTGTGGGTTATGCCTGGGGGAGCCACGCCCCCTGGGAGGAGCGGCACGAAGGAAAGGTTTTAACACTTTAAGTGCTGTTAAATTCTTCTGGTAGGAAGAAGCATAACCCTAATGTCAATGAAGGCTGTGTCCGTCTATGAACGGAAGAGAAAAAGCTGATTTATACCTTATATCAGAGCGTCTCCCGGCACTCACGAGACTCCTCTGTGCTCTCCTCTCCCCATCTGACAGACACAGTGGGAGGGACTGAGATCTCCTGCTGATGTCAGCCCAGAGGAAGAAAGGAGGAAAGGGGTAGAGAGCCAAGGAGTCACGTGAACACCGGGAGATGCTCTGAACTAAAGTAGATATTGGCTTTTTTTTAATAAAGACATACAGTGGGGCACATGTTATCTAAAAGAGGGTAATCAAATCATGCTCCTGTGGTGTGGCTTTACTACAGACAGGACATACAAATCTATGGCGAACTATAAGTAAAAATACCTCTAGTTTTATAACACACATTGAGTGGTTGTGTATTCCTTATTGCTATGGTATAGTGCATACCTTTTCATACTCATCATCACTGTCACTTTCCTCATGCAGATCTTTTAACCTTGACGGTCGAACTGGAGATTCCACTGTTTTATCTATAAAGCTCTGACCATCAGGTGGTGACCTCCTGGAAAACAGCATAAAATATTCTGTTAAAAAGGAACTCCCCAAGTTATGTAGTTAAAATGCATGTACAGCCAAAATGGTTTTGGTTAGAGACAGGAATGGTTAGAACCCCTGTCAAAGTTTTTATTGCTGAATCCCTTCTGGCAAGATTTGGCCTCTCTGTTTGTCCTGGTGACCATCATTCCACAGAAAGAAAGGGATGGAAAATCCAACATTTTAGTTTTTACAAAGAATGGCTAAAGTGGGCATGAGCATCTGGGCCCACTTCCTTGGGATTTTGGCCACCCCTCTCCCCTAGGCTAGTATGGTGGTGGGTAGTTAGGGGTTCTGCCCCTTTAAAAATGGTAATGCCCCCCAATCAGATCCTGCAAGAATCGAGGATCAGATTCCGGAGCCTATATAAGGGCCCCGGTAGCGTCAGCGTGCCTTTCGGCGTGATCAAGAGCTCCTGCCCGCCGTGCACACTTTATGTGGTGCTGACACCCTGGAAGTCAGGGGGGTCTTGAAAATGTTATGATGTTGGTTATGGCTCAAGTTCTGACAAGTGGGCCACAAAATAAAGTCTGAAGTAACTTAAAGTATATTGTAACCTGATTAATGTATCAAGGATTAATGTTTAATGATGTTATTTGTTATGTATGTTTCACCAATAAAGTGCCGCGGCAATTTCATGCCACTTTTTTCCTTTTCTCACAGCTGGTTGTATCTGGGGACAATAGTTGGGAGGGATGAGGTGTGGCCTGCAATCCCAAGGAATAGTGGGGACATCTTTTTTTTTCCGATAAGGATAACCGTTCCAGTGACAACTGTCTATGAGAGGCACTACCCTAACTTAGTAGAGAATTCTCCTCACTGCCTGTTATGTCTCTAGGAGAGTAAGTAAAGGGAAATCCCAAAAGGGACACCAAAAACTTTTCTATACCCTAAAAAAACAAAAAACAAAAATGTTGTCTATGCATACAGTTTAAGGCTATAACCCTAAGATATGTGGTTGTGCTGTAGCAATTAGTGGTAATTAGAACTTTGATTCAGGGGAGGATATGTGTAAAACTTTCACAGATATTAAACAATTTCTCTTCCCCGTTATTTTAGGAACAATACCTATTTATAGTCTCAAACCCTTTTCAGTTCTTTTTTTTTGTATTGTGAACCATCCAGCATCTTTCCAAAGTAGTATCTCGTAGGCTCCTTCTGGGCAACTAAAGAAACTGTTCCAGACTGCATTGGTTGCATGAACAACAATCTCACCACTATGGGCGACAAGGATTGTTCTACTTTCAGGTGTTTTAGCAACTAAAGGCCGATATATAACAACAAGCATAGGCGTGTGCACAGGGTGTGCCAGGTGTGCCCAGGCACACCCTAATCACCCTGTTCAGCACAAATCCCCCCTACTGCCCTAGCTCCTCCCTTTCCCCCGTCACAGCGCTTCCAGCTTCCCTCCTCTCCTCTCCCGCCAGCAGTTGCTGTGGGGATGTTTTAGAATGAGTGGCGGAAGGGGCTGGTAAATATGTAATTTACAAGCCCCTTCCCTTTCTCAATGAAGATCGTGAGTGATTGGTAGTGTATGTTTGAGATTTGGGGTGCACACCTTAATGCAATATGCTGCGCACACCTATGACAACAAGTCATTATGATGAAAACTCACCTGAACCCTCAGCTATTGCTCTGCCTATTCATGTGACAAGAGTCATCCTAGGACTCATGCTTATGTTGATACTACATAAACTTAAAGGGGTTGTAAAGGTAAATGTTTTTTCACCTTAATGCATCCTATATCATGGGAGCGCGCTCGCAAAAGCTTTCCACCATGCGAGCTCGCTCGCATAACGGTGGAATGCTTTTGCGAGTAGGAGCCGAGACAGCCGCCGAGGGACCCCAGAAGAAAGGGTTAGGGGACACTCTGTGCAAAACGAGCTGCACATTGGAGGTAAGTATAACATGTTTGTTATTTAAAAAAAAAAAAGTTTGCCTTTAAAGTGGTTTGTAAACCCAATTTTTTTTAACCACTTGAGCTCCGAAACATTTTATCCCCTTCATGACCAGGCCATTTGTTTGCTATTTAGCACTGTGCTGGTAATTGCACGGCCATGCAACAATGTGCCCAAATTCAATTGATATCATTTTTTCCCACACAAATAGAGCTTTCTTTTGGTGGGATTTGATCACCACTGGGGTTTTAATTTTGTGATTATAAATGGAAAAATATCAAACTTTTCGATTTTTTTTTTACTTTCTGCTACAAAACATTCAATTAAAGAATAAAAAAAATTTGTTTATAAATTTTGGCCAAATGTATGTCTTTGGTAAAAAAAATCCCACATCTAACACAATGAGAGAGGGTTAACATCTAGGGCGATCATTGGTTAAATGTATGTCTAACAATGTGTGCTGCCTTTTACTACAGATTTCTTTGTTTCTTATCGCTAATTTGCAGAGATAAGAAACAAAGAGATCGCTCCCTCTGTACAGAGCCATTGTCAACACAAGGCTCTGAGCTGTGATTGCACACCGCTGATCACCAGGTTCTGGCCATGAATCATTGGCCGGGACTTTCTAACAAACTTCCGCTGTGTACAATCATAGCAAGTTTTGGGGGGGGGGGGGGCACACATGCACACACCCTGAGCCTAGAAGCAGGCAGCGACTTACGGTTGCGTCGCTTTGCCTGTGTGGGCCGCCCACCCACAATTCCATACATTGTGGGTGGGCGGTCCACCGGTGGTTAAATAACAAATAGGTTTATACTTCCCTCCTCTTCCCGGGTCCCCTGTTGGTGCTGCTGACCCCTCCTCTTCTTGGTGTGCCAAGCCACTTCTTAGGGGGGGGCACACCTTGACCTGTGCTGCCTGTGTGCATAGACAGCATGGCTCAGCCCCGTCCCCTGCTCCCTTGTCACTGGATTAGACTAACAGCAGCAGGCACCAATGACTCCGACTGCTCTCAGCCAAGCCCCTGAGAGCATGGAGAAGGGAGAGCTACAGTTGGGCACAGTGCTGGACTGAGTGAGGACTCCATAAAGGGGGATGAGGGGGCATACTGTTGCCTAAACATTCCATCACAGGTATTTAGCTTTCTGTGCACATTTATAAAATCCTGAGCATTGTGGAATTTTTTAGCAGCTGCAACATTCTATGGGGTTCATTTAATAGAGACATATAGGCTGTTCATATTGCAAAGAAGGTTTTACCTTAGTTTATTGAACGTGATGAAAATTCACTTTGCAAAGAATATCTAATACACGTGCAAGTAACAAATAACAGTATTTTCACTTGCACATGATTGGATGATAATAGTCAGCAGAGCCTCATTCGCTAAGCTACAGGGAAATTTCCATGTAAAGTGAAGATTCCCCTGAAGGCTGGGTTCACACTTATGCAATGCCAGACATTGCATGTGATTGGCATTGCATTGCTGTGCACATCACATGCGGTATCTGTGCAATGCAAATTCAGCCAGGTTGTATAGCTGAAATCACATTTGCACCAAAATGCAATCTGATTTCACAGTTCGCATTGCCTTCTGTGAACCGATTCTTGGGTGTCTTTAACTTTATATTGACACCCACAGCCAGGGTCGAAACTAGGAGGGGGGCACATTCCCCGGGTGACGCATCTAGGGGGGTTCTGTCACCTCCACCCTCATCAGTCCTAATAGGTTCCAAAATAAATGGTTTCAATTTATATACAAGCATGATGATTTTATCATATCTAAATATTGAAACTGCAAATTACAAATACACAAGCTAATATATTTGTAGAATTTATATAATAGATTGTTGCTTTTGTTGCTTTTATGAGGTACAATTATTGACAATGTTAGCTGCATGTTATCTGACGCATAAAGTTATTTATTCCTCTTTGATTTCAATGTCAATATTGCAGAGTTAAATTAATTTAAACAATCCTTTGATGAGAAGTGTCGCCAAAGCTTTTTTGGCCAAACATCTCTTGTGGGTCAGAGAAGTACATTTACTTTCTCCTGTGACCCGGTATCAGATTATAGTGGGTTTTACACGCTATAAACTGACCAAGCAGAGCCACTCCAGGCTCTGGAAGGATCCCAACAATATTCTCAGGATCCACCCTGCTGCCTGATTGGAAGCTGGCTCCACCTCTCAGAGCACAGCTGCACCCATCCCCCTCACCCGGCCTAGTGCTCCAGTGAGTGCTAAAGAAGCTGAGCGGAGGGCGGTGATTGACAGCCACTGCTGTCCACTCTGAGCGATCAACAGTCATGTGATCATCCAGTCTTACAGCCGACGTGGGACTGATGCTGCAGCATAGAGGTAAGTATGCAGATTATTTTTTTTTTTTAAACCCATGCTTCTTCTTAAAAATGGTTTAATTATTCAGAGATCTTAGTCCCATTCCCCCAGAGTATTGATTTTCTAATACCCCTATTCTAAGTGCTAAGCCTAGCTTTTTGCTTAGAATAGTAACTGAGATAAATGTAACATATCATATAACATCTTGGATAATATTACTTACATCATTTGTGAGAATCCATGATCTGCCCTTGGTGGGCGTACCCTAGGTACCACGGGAGGTGGTTTAGCAGGTCCACTTTTCATCTGAGAGCTTGAGCGCTCAGGGGATTTGTCATCATTAATTGTTACTCTTGGTTTGTTTCTTGGAACAATTGGAGGAGTGTTGTCTTCTACCTTCAGGTATGAAGGTTTTACTGGTGGTACAGGAGGTGCTGGATGGCCAGGCTTATTTGGTAGTTTTTCAATAGCAGGTACAGCAGGCTTTGATGGTACCAGTGGAGGAGGCTTTTTAAATATGTTGCTCAGTTCTTGCTTTAGCAGGTTATTTCCCATTATAGAATTTTGAGAAATATTCTGCATTTCATCTGTAGTTATACAGTTTGGAGGTTCTTTTCTGGAGCTAGTAACAGATGGATCCAACCTGGGAGGTAGAGGATCCAACCTGGGAGGTGGAGGATCCAACCTGGCAGACGGAGGATCCAACCTGGGAGGTGGAGGATCCAACCTGGCAGACGGAGGATCCGACCTGGGAGGTGGAGGATCCGACCTGGGAGGTGGAGGATCCGACCTGGAAGACGGAGGTTGAAATGTTGAGTTTGGGGAAATGGGCAAGCCTGAGGAAGGCTTTCTGGGCCGTTGTGGCGGTATATAACCCCTGTCAGTTGCACTGCTTGTTATTGGTGGAGGAGGAGGAGGTTTATGAGCTGGTGGAAAAGAAGGGATGGGTGGAGGAGGCTTCATATCTATGTCAATTTTGTTCTGACCAACAGACTCCCTCCTTGGGCGTGGCAGATGTAAGTCAGATATCTCCATTTTCGGTAGACTAGGAAGTGGTTTTGACATTGCAATACTGGATATTGATCGTCTTATGTGGGGATCTTCAGCCTTTGCTTGAACTGGAACTGGTGGTGGTGGATAGCTTGGTGCACCATCTGAACAACATAAAACATTTCACTAAATTAAAACCCACTGGAATCATTTCTATAAGTAACATGTTTTAAAAAATATCTCACTTTTGAAATGGAAAAACTTGGAGTATTAGTGGTTACAATTCAGAAGAACACATTTTAATAAAACAATTTTCAAGTCTTTGTAGAGATTTCCTAAAACTGGTGCACATAGAATCTGGTGTAGCTGTGCATAGAAACCATTCTATATATTAAGATAAAAAAAAAAACGTCTGTGCAGCAGCCTCCCTCGGCCCCCTAATACTTACCTGAGCCCCATCTCCATCCAGTGATGTTGCACGAGAGCCATTTGCTCCAGTTGCTGTCAATCAAAGTCAGTCAGCCAATGAGGAGAGAGAGGGGCCAGGGCCGAGCCACAGCTCTGTGTCTGAACGGACACACAGAGCAGCGGCTCGTGTGCCCCCATAGCAAGCTGCTCGCTGTAGGGGCACTTGGCAGGAAGGAGGGATCAGGAGTACTGCGAGGGACCCGAGAAGAGGAGGATCTGGGCTGCTCTGTGAAAAAACACTACATAGAGCAGGTAAGTATAACATGTTTGTTATTTAAAAAACAAACAAAAAAGCAAGACTTTAATATCACTTTAACTGAACAAGTTAGAAGCTGATTGGTTACAGACAGCTGCACCAGATTCTGTGTTTATCATATATTAGTAAATATCCCTCTTTATGTGTTACTGCAAGACATACATTTATTTTCTTAGGCTCCATTCCTACTTGTACAAGTCCAAGGCTGTGTGATTTCCATAGAAAATTTACATTGCAACTTTGATGCAACTTTGGATGGGTGCGACTTGGATGCAATGTTGGTTGTTGACTTTGACTTCTGCAGAACTGTGGCATGCGACTTTCATCCAACTTTAGAGAGCTTAAATTTCAGTCTATGGCACTCAAGTTGCATGAAAGTCACATCAAAGCAGTGGAGGAAGCTTTTTAAAGTCGCTGCAATTTTAAATTGAATAGATTTGAATAGCTGCCATTGAAATACATGGGTTTTAACTTGTCATGTGACTTTATGGGGTTGATTTACTGAAGGGAAATAGACTGTGCACTTTTAAAAAAACTGTTGTGATCTGCAATTGGAGTTGTTCCAGAGCTTAGTTAATAAGGGGAAGCTCTGCTGACTTCCATCATAAAATCATGTGCAGGCAAAAATGCTGTGTTTTTTTTTTCTCCTTGCACGTGATTGGGTGTTCTTTGTAAAGTTTAAATATTACCTAATTTACTAAGCTCTGGGGCAACTGCACTTTACAAAGTGCACAGTCTATTTGCCTTTACTAAATCAACCCCTAAGTGTCCAGTCACACAAGTATGACTGGAGCCTTATGATCAAAATTTACTGAGCTACCATAATCTTTTTTTTTTTTGGGGGGGGGGGGGGGCTACAAACTAAGGTATTTTTTTTAATGGCATTTTTATTTTGTATTACTATTGGCGGTGATCAGCGATTTTTAGCAGGACTGCAACATTGCGGCGGACAAATCTGACACTTAAATTACACTTTTGACACTTTTTTGAGGACCAGTGACATTATTACAGTGATCAGTGCTAAAAATATGCACTTTTACTGTACTAATGACTTTGGCAGGGAAAAGGTTAACATCAGGGGCGATCAAAGAGATAACCTGAGTGTGTCCCTAGGAGGTGCTTGACAACTGTGTGGGGGATGGACTGACGGGGGGAACAAATAGATCCGTGTTCCTGCTTAGCAGGAACATAATATCTGTGTCCTCCCCTGTCAGAACAGCGATCTGCCTTGCTTACATAAGCAGATCACCGTTCTGCCTCTCTGGGTAATGATCGTGGGTGGCCGGCGGACATTGGGTCCACTGGACCCACTGATTGGCTCCCCCTTTGTCCAATGGGCGTGCAGGTACGTCATTTTGCATAATAGAGCCGCCTTTCCACAGTATATATGCGCTAGGTGGTCTTTAAGTGGTTAAGCTACTTGACATGTTGTGCCCTTAGAGATCCATTGTTCATCAAAAATTAAGGGCATTTCTTTTATCATCTTGAACCTCCCTCCCCCTCCAGGAGTGCACAGCACCCCTAATCTCAAACACACATATGTGTGCTCATATATGTAGATTGGTCTCAGTAGGGCAGTGGATGGTGTCAGTATTTATTTTTAATTTTTTTGTATTTTATTTTTTATTATTTTTTACAGTTTTTAGGAGCCCAGTTGGGGGGCTTTGGTCAAATATCAGGGGTCTAAATAGACCCATGATGTCTCACTTTCAGAAAAAATAAAGGGACTGTGGACAGAGATTCCCCAGCCCCTTTCTCTGCAGCCTCAGCTTAACTAAACAGTGAATGAATGGGAAGTGATCTGTGCTGGGCCGCTTCCTGTTCTTTCACCCCCTGAGCAGCAGGGGGAATCTGCGCCGCACTGGGTGATTAGGCACACCCGACACACCCTGTGTGCACGTCTATGTATGCACCTAATGCGTTACACCAATCTAAAATTCACATATAACTTACTTACCATCTACAGAATCTGGCCTTTCATAGTCCTCCTCATCATCATCTTCATCCTGCCAGCTATCTGTAAGGATAAGGAATGGGATTATTAGTCTGGCTGCCGGCCACATGATTGCCAACACATGCATGTTTAATATAATGACCTCCATAATAGCATTATTATAATTCCTTGCTTCATAATAACTCAAAGCAAAAGGCAGAGTGTGGAAAACTTGTGAATGTTATCAAAGACATCTGTTCTACAGGGAAACTATGGCATATTTTCAGGGAAAACATATACTGAGGTGTTGTGAACAGTGGCGGCCCGTCCATAGGGACGCACGGGCGCCGCCCCCCCTCCCACAGTCACAAAAAAAAAACAAAAAAAAAAAACGGGCACCTTTAAGAACTTTTATTCGGCTAAAATGTAATTTTGACATTTTAGCCGCAGTTCTGGCGGCCGTCTATAGAGGGCGCTGCAGCGCCACCCCCTCTCGCAAATAACACACATTCGTGCATAAATGCACAAATGTATGTTATTGCTGGTTGCCAGCGCTGCCTGGTCTATTCAGATAACCGGATGCGGGACGCCGGTTACCCGAATAGCGGCAGCTGGTTGGCTGAGGGGAACTGCCTATCAAAGCCAGCGGCTCTGATAGGCTTTTCTCCAGCTCTCAGCTGTCTATACTCTGAGCGCAGGCAATCTGCGCTCATTGTATAAGACAAACGGCCGTTTCAGCCAATCAGGTTCCCGGATTCTGGTTATCAGGAACCTGATTGGCTGAAGCTTCACCACAGCGGCAGAAGACATCGAGGGAGCACATGGAATCCTCAGGTAAGTGCTTTTTACAGGGAAAGGGGCACAGTGAAAGGGCACAGAGGTGACAATTGGCACAGTGGCATCATGGGGCACAGTGGTGACAAAGGGCACAGAGGTGACAATTGGCACAGTGGCATCATGGGGCACAGTGGTGACAATGGGCACAGTGGCATCATGGGGCACAGTGGTGACAATGGGCACAGTGGCATCATGGGGCACAGTGGTGACAATTAAAGGGCACAGTGGTGACAATTGGCACAGTGGCAACAGTTGAGGGGCACAGTGGCTGCGTTTGATGGCATGGCACAGTGGTGACAATTGATGGCACAGTGACTGCGTTTGATGGTATGGCACAGTGGTGACAATTGATGGCACAGTGGCTGCGTTTGATGGCATGGCACAGTGGTGACGTTTGATGGCATGGCACAGTGGTGACAATTGATGGCACAGTGGCTGCGTTTGATGGCATGGCACAGTGGTAACAATTGATGGCACAGTGGTTGCGTTTGATGGCATGGCACAGTGGTGACAATTGATGGCACAGTGGCTGCGTTTGATGGCATGGTACAGTGGTGACAATTGATGGCACAGTGGCTGTTTGATGGCATGGCGCAGTGGTGACAATTGATGGCACAGTGGCTGCGTTTGATGGCACAGTGGCTGCATGTGATGGGCACAGTGAGGCTGCATTTTTTTTTTTCCGTTTGCGCCCCCCCAAAAATTTTGAGCACCAGCCGCCACTGGTTGTGAAGCTTATTGTGAGCTACATTCTATCCCCACAAAGCAGGGGTCCTCAGATGTCCCTACCATTGCACCTATATCGCTAAGTCTCTTGTACTTCTCCTTTAAGTATTTAATCTGTGCATTTAGCTATGTACCAGGGGGCTCAGCTTCAAAGCAACACAATTGTTCTGCTTTCTGCTTGCTTGTATGCAGAAAATATAGATTTTCATCCTAAAGCGGCAATAAATCCAAAAACAAAAAATAATATAATACCAATCCATAAATCTGGTAGCTTAATTTCCTTTTTTTATGTCTTTCCCCTCATATTTTCACTTGGTGATCTGCCCAGAAACACACTTCCTGTCTTAGGATGTTCTCCACTCGGAATGGAGGAGTAACAGAGCCAGCCATGGACAGAAGCATTGCCAATCTGGGGAGAGGGAAGTCCGTCCACCACCAAACCCCCAAGTCCCCTCCCCCGAGCCCACACTTTTGTGAAGCCAATTAGAGCCTAATCACATGCTTAAAAAAAAAAAAAAAAAACTCCATTGGAATCCATGCGTCCGGCACCCTGCATGGAAATTAGGGCATACCTCCCAACATTTTGAGATGGGAATGAGGGACACCTATTGAAAATATATGTAGGCATAGGACATCCCCCCTGCCACACCCCTTAACCACTTCCCATCCGCCCATCAAATTTTTACGGCCACAAGGTGACTCTAAAATGGTGGGAGGCCATCAATATACGGCCTCCCGTCGCTCAGGGGTTGATGCGCGTGCCTAGCGGCCGCAATGTCTGCCAGGCACCCGCGATCGGCAGTCACAAAGCCAGGACTGTGGATCTCTGTGTGTAAACACAGAGATCCACCGCCTGTCAGGGGAGAGGAGACCGATGTACATAGGGACACCCATCGGTCACCTCCCCCAGTCAGTCCCCTCCCCCCACAGTAAGGCCCCGTACACACGACCGAACATGTCCGCTGAAACTGGTCTGCGGACCAGTTTCCGCAGACATGTCCGACCGTGTGTACGGCCTAGCGGACAGGTTTCCTGGCCTAGCGGACAGGTTTCCAGCGGACAAAAGTTTCTTAGCATGCTGATGTTAGTATGTTAGCATGTCCGATGTTAGTACGACTCATCGGACATGTCCGCTGGTTATGACGTATAACCAGCGGCCGAAATCCCGCGAATGCGTCAAACTGATTCGACGCATGCGTGGAAGCATTGAACTTCCGTGTAAGAGAACTTCGGTGTCTTCTACGTCACCGCGTTCTCTGTCTGCGGGGATTTTGGTCTGATGGTGTATACACACATCAGACCAAAAGCTCCCAGCAGACATGTCCGATGAAAACGGTCCGCGGACCGTTTTCATCGGACATGTCTCCTCGTGTGTACAAGGCCTGAGAATCATCTAGCAGGGAACACATTTAACCCCTTGATCGCCCCCTAGTGTTAACCCCTTCCCTGCCAGTCACATTTATACAGTAATCAGTGCATATTTATAGCACTGTTCGCTGTATAAATGTGAATGGTCCCAAAAATTTGTCAAAAGTGTCCGATATGTCCGCCGTAATATCGCAGTCCTGACAAAAATCGCAGATCGCCGCCATTACTAGTAAAAAAGAAAAAAATCATAATTCTATTCCCTATTTTGGAGGCGCTATAACGTTTGTGCAAACCAATCACTATACGCTTATTGCGATTTAATTTTTTTACAAAAAATATGTAGAAGAATACGTATCGGCCTAAACTGAGAATTTTTTTTTTTTTTTAAATTGGATATTTATTATAGAAAAAAGTAAAAAATATTATGTTTTTTTTTCAAAATTGTCGCTCTATTTTTGTTTATAGCTCAAAAAATAAAAAGCACAGAGATGATCAAATACCACCAAAATAAAGCTCTATTTGTGGGGGAAAAAAAGGACGTAAATTTTGTTTGGGAGCCACGTCGGACGACCGCGCAATTGTCATTCAAAGCGCGACAGTGCTGAAAGCTGAAATTTCGCCAGGGCAGGAAGGGGGTATATGTACCCAGTAAGCAAGTGGTTAAAGGGGACATAACCAACAAAAAAAGGTTCATTAAATCCACAAGTGCTTTTTTTACCACTAATATTCCTTTATATTGGCCTTTAAAATTGACAAATACAGAAAATAAAAATTTGGCAGAAAGGTTTAGCACCGGGAAAAAATATAGCAAGTAGATTATGCGCAAAAAAAGTTTATCAGAACATTGTTATAGAAGGCAGCATAGTCAATCTGTAAGGTTGAAATCAGTGAAAAATTCCAGCTGTTTGGGGTGGTGATGGGGAATGTGCGGATATATTAGGATGGGAGTATGCACACAGGGCTGCCGTCAATAAGGAACAGAAACCATTGTTCCAAACTAGCAAGCAAACACCGGGAAACACTTTTTGATAGATAAACTATATAGATCAGGCCAAAATGAGGGACAAATGAGGAGGAAAGAGGGGCATTGCTCCAAATCCAGAAAAGTCCCTCAGGGACAGTTGGGAGCTATGAATTAGGGGCCTGGCACATGAAGTAGGGGGGCAGCGCCCCTGCACCCTGTACGCACGGGCAGCCGCTGGTGAACACCCCGCTTGCTGCCTTTGCAGCTAAAAGAGGAACTGTGTCTTTTTACTCTCCCTCAATGCAAGGCCTTATTGAATTTCCGGGCAGAAGTTTGCTTTTTTGGAATGTATATTTTCTTTAGCACACTATGATATATTTGCAAACTATGATATATTTACACAGAGATGTGATAAATTATTGTCTGTGTTAGCTTGCTGTTAAATAAAAAAAGCAAACAGTGCAATCTTACTCAACATTATTACATCACTTACAAAGGGAAGTTATATGGGCAGTACATTCCTGTTTATTATTACATGGTTAAAATGTTCTTTACTTATTGACTGACTCCAATATTTGCCACACACTAACAATACAGATTATTCTGAACACTCCGCTCCCTTACGATCCAGTGGTAGACTGTTCCTGGTATCCTCAAGTCCAGAGTAGGTATATAGGGCCAGATTCACGAAGCAGATACGACGGTGTATCTCAGATACACCATCGTATCTCAGCTTTTTTCAGGTCCTATCTATGCGCCTGATTCATAGAACCAGTTACGCATAGATAGGGCTGAGATCCGACAGTGTTACACTGTGTTACACTGTCGGATCTTTTTTTTGAATTAAAAATGGCGCCGGGGGCGTTCCCGCTGATTTACACTGAATAATATGTAAATCAGCGAGATACGCGAAATTCACGACCGTACGCGGACCCGACGCAGTGTTCTTACGTCGTTTCCGTAGCGCGGTACCCGTCGTATACTTACCCCTGCTAAAAGCAGGGGTAAGTATTGTTAAGTATAGCCGTCGTTCCCGCGTCGAGTTTGAAATTTCCTACGTCGTTTGCGTACGCCGATTCACGAACACGCGCGTCGCAAGTCTAGCTCCCGTCGCAACCACTGACGTCCTATTGACGTCAGTGGGAGCAATGCACGCCGGGAAATTCCCCGGACGACGCATGCGTATTTAAATCGGCGCGGGAGCGCGCCTGATTTAAATATGACACTCCCCTAGCCGCGGAATTTGAATTCCGCTGGGGGATTTAGGATCCGCCGTCGCAAGTTTGGAGGTAAGTGGTTTGTGAATTAGCCACTTGCCTCCTAAACTTGCGGGAGCGGATCTTAATTCACGTAGAACGAGCGGATCTATTAGATCCGCTGCGCTACGTGAATCTGGCCCATAGACTTTGCTCTGGGCTTAAAGATGTCAGGAATAAAGACCACTAGAATGCAGGAGCTGCAGGGACTACCTTTTGCAGAGAGGAGGGGAGGACCGGATAAGTATATCTCTTTTCAACTGTCCCCTAGGTAGAAATATGGATACGTAAAAGAATGCTAAGTTGTTACTGCATTGTTTGTTAGCTTAAATAAGGTAGATTTGCAGGGGGGAACTGCATAATTTTTTTCTGAAAAGGGGGCAGTAGGACAAATATGTTTGGAAACCTCTGCAGTAGAGTTACATTTATCATAATGAACCATGTTTGTACTGTGCTGGTGGATCTCATTATCAGTTGTACACTGGGTGTGCACACCGGGGTTGATTTACTAAAACTAGAGAGTGCAAAATCTGGTGCAGCTCTGCACAGAAACCTGTTAGGTTTCATTGTGAAAGCTTAAAGTGGAGGTTCACCCTATAAAAAATTTCTAACACAGCATCCAGCCCAGTCCTGCATATAAAATGACACTGACCTTTTTTTTTTCTTTGCCGTAGATAGCGTTTAGCCGTGGAATTCACCGCGGCTTCCGGGTAGGGAATCCCGCGGGAGTGGGCGTTCCTATTGTCATGCCAATTGATTGACATGCTAAACGACGGCGCACACAGCGCGTCACGACTTCCCGAAGGAAGCTCGGGTCGCCTCGGCTCTATTCGGCGCCTGCGCGGCTAACGGAAAGTAGCGATCGGGAGCTTTCCAATCATGTGACCACTGTGACAGCCAACCATCCTCCAAGGGAAACAACTTTTCCCTAATTGCACATTGCAAGCTACTCGGAACAATATAAGCTCTCTATAGAGATCTATGTATAATCCTGCGCCAAAAAATACAACAAGAAAGCTAAGAAATATTTTTTAACATATTTTTTAGGTATGTTGTATGAATAAGAAACATAACATGGGGGTTTCTGAGATTTAATTGGAAAGGTGGAAATACACAGTATTACAAATTAACTGGGCCACAGAATATTTTGGTGGGATTAAGTTTGTTCAGTCAGTTCCCTGATCTTCTTTCAATAATTCCCTCCCCTTATTATGTACAAACTGGCGCACTGGGGCCATGAAACCATGGCTTAAAAATTGCTGTAAAATACAACATAAATGAAAGGGAAGACAAATTGGACATGAACGATTACCTTCTGCCGGATTGTGTTCGTATTTAATAGCGACAGCGCGTTCCACAGATCCATAAAAGCTACCCGAGTCCGAGCCACTTTCACTGGAACAGAAAGTACATGAAAGTTATAAGTCTACAGGTAGCAAAAACCAAATAGTTCTCTTGCTTAGATATCGGGTATCATAAGCGTCTTTTCATTGTATTGACTTTACATTGTAACTTGACAATTGTAAAAAGCCGAACAGTGTCAGTTTAATATGCTAGCTTTACAGTTATAACCATATATATATATTAAAAATTCAATTTCTTTCATAAGGCCTAATTTGACTGGTTCTCTTTAAAGTGTATGTATAGGGAAAACTTTTTTTTTAGTTTCCCTTTCACGTTTGTGCGACTTGCCCTGCGACTTAGGACTGCAAAGCCGCATGAAAAATCATACCCCATGATTTCCTATGAGTACCATTCATATCTGTGCGACATCAAGTCGCACCGACTTCAAAGTAGTTCTGGTACTACTTTGGTCCGACCTTTATGCGAGTTAAGGTCCATTGACCTCAAGTTTACACAGGTATTCCCTGAAATCGCGAAATCATGGTAAAATTGCAGAAAAATTACGCCACTTTCAAGTAAAAGGGGCCTTAGTTGTTTGCTTTTTGCCCTGTTGCCAATGAGAAATCATACCCCAGTCCAGTCCATTTGCTCTAGTAGGAGAGCTTGACTGGTTCTCTTAAATGAATGTACTGTATAGGCAAAATTAAACTAAATTATTATTTTTTTCTTTACTTGTGCATAGATTAGGGACAAAAATAAAACCCTAGTCAGTTTTGTTTGCCATCTGCATTCCTGCCACTAAGATAATGTATGGCCTCTCCATTTTCCCTGGTGACAATGGGCAATACAGGATTTTACAGTAGTCGCCAGAACGAGAGGTACATTTTTCAATGGGAACTCTTCCAGTGACAACTGTCTTAGAGGATAATTTATTTTCCACTCACTTTCTGTTAAATCTACAAGACAGGAAGTAAAAAGGAAATCTCCCTAAAGGGACCCAGGCAGCAAATAGTATTGGTACTTTGTCCTCATACCCCACTCCGGTCCATTTTCCTCTAGTAGGCGGGTGGGCAAAAATACAGGAAACCTTCCAAGTAGGGAGAATTATAGGACTAATCCACAGATTAGACAATTGATATTATTTTGAGACTTGTTTTTTAAGAACACAAAAAAATATAATTGGAAGGGTTGTGTTTTTGCTTAGCTGTACAATGGCTACATACCTTAGGTCGGTAGTTGTTTCTTTTTTCTCATGATAATGATCTATCTCCGTCCTCAAGGCTAGCATCCATTTCTGTAACAGAATTTATTGTTTTTTAATGTCTCCTTTAGCACATTTATTTCACCCACACAGCCCAGAATAATCAAATCCCAATGTGTGTAAAAAAAAATGGTGGAACAATTAATTACAATTGCAAAACAGATAACTAAACAGAATACCCTAGTCTGAATTGCATACAGGGATCACACTACTTTATGAATAGTTGTTTATTTTAATGCAGACATTACTGTACTCAACTGTCCCAGCACTAGACAGCATTAGTAGCTCATTGAATATTTTTCCATCTTGACTGTTCTCCTTTGGACTACTCAATGCCTCTGCATTATATTTTGGAGATAAGAAGATGGGGAAGTGTTCTGTAGTCCAAGAGCAGAAAACTAGGAATTTCTGACAACAGTACTATGTGTTACTGTGTAGCAGAGGCAGTGTGTTGTCAGCTGCCTGTTGTCAACAGTGTCCGGGCTAGGCTCAGGTCGGCCAATTGCCAGCTCCTATCTCTCCACAGTGACTCACCTGTTATGATATGCTGCTCATCAGTCCTGCCTACTTAAGCAGTCCAGCTCAGTTGATCTCTGCCTTCGCCTTGGTCAACATCGCAGAGACTATCGCCTGCATTCCTGTTGAAGACTTAAACTTGCTTGGCTGACGTTCCTTCTGGCTCCAGATCCTGCTTTCTGTTCTATTACGTTTATCTCTGGCTCTCTGACATTTAGCTTGGCTGACTATCCGATCTGGTTCCTGAACTTTGGCTATGTTTTGACTATGATTACTCTGTTTATCTTTTTATTATTATTATTAAACAAGTGTGATTTAAGGCCCCTTTCACACCTGCAGACCGTATGTCTGTTTTTCATCCATCCGTTTTCGGAGAAAAAATGGGCATGTATCCCTATGGCATTGCGGACGTCAGCGGATGAAAATCCGCTGACATCCGATCTCATCGGTCTCCGTTATGTTCCGTTTCTGCAGACGGAGGAAAATCCTATTTTTCCATCCGTCTGCAGATCGGATTGGATGAACACGGACAGACGGTCCGTGTTCACCTGATCCCGCCATAGAAGAGAGCGGAGATATGACAGGGACCACCCTGTCATCTTCCGGCTCAACGGGGATCAACGGAGCGATCCTCGCTGAGCATGCGGGTGTTAAAGGAACGGATCCTCACAGGATTCATGCATGTAAAGGGCCCTAACTGTATTTCTGTCTCGGTCTGATTCATGGTTTCTGACAAACAGGAACTTTAGTAGCCAACTGGATTTCTGCTCTGTTTTCGAGCTACCTTATTAGCAAATTATGTATTGTACTTTTGCCCCTATAGGTATATCAAAGTAATTGACTCTCCCTATTTCCACATCCCAGTAGAAGTTCTTGTAATAAGTAGATGAAGAAACACTATTTCAGCTTTTTATACGGGGGAAAATCAGGTCATCATTAAATGAAGCCTTGTATTTGGAGACACGTGTCAGTATTGATATTTTGATACACCAGTGTGAACATGAAATACAATCTCTTTGTCTTAGACCCCTTTAACACTGGAGCGATTTGCAGGCGCTAATGCACTAAAAATAGCGCCTGCAAACCGACCCTAAACAGCCGCTGCTGTGTCTCCAGTGTGAAAGCCCCGAGGGCTTTCACACTGGAGTGGTGCGCTAGCAGGATGGTAAAAAAAAGTCTAGCCTGCTATCCACAATGGGACACCGCGGCTATACTGCCTCGGCCGCTAGCGGAGGGTAAAACTGCCCCACTAGTGGCCGAATAGTGCCGCAAAATTGGCGGTAAAGTGCCGCTAAAAATACCTGCCGACGCACCTCGCGCCACAGTGTGAAAGGGGCCTTACTGCTGACAGATGGACCTACCTTCCGCTCCTCTTCAGATGCTGCTGAGAAATACCACGTTCGATGTTTTTTGCTAATGTGCACCATCTTGAAGGGGAAAACATTATTTGATGTGGTCTCTTCTGCTGCCCTCATTACCCTAGTGAAAGTGATAAAGAATGTGAATTAAAAGTAGCCATCATTTGCAGGTGCTCCTGTCTGGCATCCAATCTGTAGATAATTTATAACAAATCAGTGAAGGGTCTGATGATATACGAATTAAGTTTTATCCTCACAATTTCCAGTTTTTTTAGAGACTGCATTTAAAAACCTTTATGGTCAAGAAAATGTTGATTCAGCTTTACATTAGCAGTCGTCAACAACTCAATCTGATTTTGTTTTTGGGAATACTGGGCATGTTGGCTATAAGCTAGTGTGGTCTACAGTAACTAAGCTGATGGCCTGTCCAGTTAATTACACAGAGTTGATGAGATTGGACTGTGCGGCCTTGTACACACAACCGTTTTCCTCAACAGAATCCATCAAGAAACTTGGTGGCAGAGCTTTTTTGCCGAGGAAAACGGTTGTGTGTATGTTTTTTATCGAAAAAACTGTTGTGGAACTCGACGAGAAACAAGTTCTTTTTCCTCGTCGGGAGTCTCAATTTCCTCGTCGTGTTTCTCGTCGGGCTGGTTTACGATGAGAAACACGATCGTGTGTATGCTAAGAAACCCACGCATGCTCAGAATAAAGTATGAGACGGGAGCGCACCTTCGGTAAAAGTAGCGTTTGTAATGGAGATGGCACACTTGTCACGTTGTAACAGACTGAAAAGCGCGAATCGTCTCTTACCAAACTTTTACTTAATACACAGTAACATGAGATTAGCAAAAGCAGCCCCAAGGATTGTGCCAGTGGAATCAAACTTCCCCTGCCGTCGTATGTGTTGTACGTCACCGCGTTTGAGAACGACAAGATTTGGTCTTGACAGTGTGTACGCAAAGAAAGCTTGTCAAGTTTCTCGACAAGCCTAACAAGGAACTCGTCGCGGAAAACAATGTTTCATTTACGACGAGTTCCTCGGTCGTGTGTAGAAGGCCTAATACAAGCGTGTTAACTCTTTGGAAGGAATTGAAATTGCAATTCTTGTACGGTATATAATAATTAAATACCTTGACACACCGTGAAGGAAATCCCATGTGCCAGAGTGTTCAGATGCACACCAATGAGGTTATAAAATAACTAACTGGCTGCTAACACTCCTATGAATAATTGCTTCACATGTCCTGCTCCATAGAAGCCAAACTAGTGTCATACTATCAACTGCAGCCCCTGACCTCACCAAAGGGCCACAAATTCAATATGCTTATTAAGTCAGAAACTACAGACATGCCAGAGGAAATGATGGTCAGAGGCTGTAGATGTTACAGGGTTGGTTGGAGACTGGGAACATGATGTGTAAGACAGTGAGAAACTGGGCATATGTCATATAGGACTAATAGAGATCACTACTATTACCCATTTTACAAATCAATGGTTCCAATGTCACTACTTACTACAAGGGTCCTAAAAGTACCAAAGGACCACAGGTTGGGCACCAAGGGTTTACTGTATAACCTGTACACACGTTAGTTAAGAAACTCACCAAGAGCTACATGCATGTTAGCCAAATGGTTGTGTAATTGGGTTGAATCTGTGCTATAGCCAGCAATTATTGATGCAAAGTTGACCATAGGATAGGGTGACCAGACATCCCCAGTTTCAGGGGACAGTCCCCTGATTGAGGACACTGTCCCCGGACCAAGTCTGTCACTGGTTTTGTCCCCAGATTGGATTTAATAGGGGGCAGGGGCAATTTCAAAGACAATCAGTGCAGAATTGAAATAAAAAAAATTGAATTACACACCCCTGCTCCGCCGTGCCTATTAGCATAGGGGGGTTGTATTTTTCCAATTATCTGTGCCCCTTTTTCTGATGATGTGCTGGTCGGAGCGGAGGGAATATTTCTTCAGTTTCAGGCGCATGCCCATTTAGCTTCGCTCGCATGTTCTTCTGCCTTGGCTCAAATCCTGGCCAGCCACCTGCCTATCTTCTTGCCCTCCGCTCCCCATCCAGTAGTAGCCGGGGCCCGAAGAGTAAGACTTGAGAGGCTGTGAGGCGGGCGGCGACGGGCAGAGAGTCGCTGATTGTTGCCATTACTATGTCCCCGGATTTAATTTAAAAAATCTGGTCACCTTACCATAGGGGCTCCCTTCATTACATTAGTAATAAGCTTCATATTCCTTCTTGCTTTTTTCCCTCACCTAAGCACAATTAAACTGCATCCACAAGTTTGTGGACATCTGACCAACATATAAGAGCTTGAAGGAATTCACTTTTCAAAACCATGAGCATTTATATAGAGTTGCTCTTTCCTTACAGCTGGAACAGTCTCCACTCTTCTGGTCTTTTGGTAAGGCTTTCCACAAGATTTTAAAGTATGTTTGTGAGAAATTGTATTGGATAAGAAGCCCCAACTTGCAATCAGCATTCCAGTTTATCCCAAATTTGTTCAGTGAGGTTAGGATTAAAGCCTTGTACACACTATCCAATTTTACGACAATAATTGACGGATGGACGAGTTGTGCCAGATAATCCGACCGTGTGTATGCTTCATCAAACAATTGTTGGCTGAATTATTGACAACAAATGTTGGCTGTTCATGCTCACCAACTGTCTGGCAATAAATCTGTTATCGGATTATCCAATTTTGTGTACACAAGTCCGTCCAACTAAAATCCAAAGTACAAACACGCATGCTTGGAACCAATGCTAAACATCAGACAACAATAGCAGAAGTTGCCCAAAGGGCGGCGGTAGAGAGCTGAAAAATCACGTGGTTTGGTGAATGTTGGCTGAAAATGTTCTGCCGTGTGTATGCAGAACAAGTTCACGGCCAACACCCTTCGGACCAAAATCCACGGAGAAGTCCGATGGAAGTCCGATCGTGTGTACGAGGCTTAGGACTTTGCACAGGCCACTTGGGGAGTTCCTCCACACCAAGTTAATTTACCATGTCTTCATGCAGCTGGCTTTGTGCACAGGAGATTACATTTTTGACGAAATGTTTATTCTGTATTAGTAGGATTTATAAGCACTTACCTGTTGTAGCCATTTAGTGAGAAGGCTCCTTGTGAGGATGAGGAGGTGCTGCATTTGAAGTAGTACACACAGCCTTTGTGAATAATAACATATCTTAAGGGCCCTGGTGAAAGAAAGATAACAGCTGATGTTATGTTTTCATAGCTAACCTCTGTGACTTTAAACCACAGGTGTCAAACACAAGGCAATCAGGCCCTCCAGGCCATTTTATTTATCCCTCGCACCTCTCCTGCAGCAGCAGGAGAGCTCCAGGGGGGGGGGTGCACTGTGATGTAACGGAGAGGGGGGGACTCAACTTCTGATGGTGGGGTGTCTCTTGACGTCTAATGCAAGTGGAGAGGATGGGCTGGACATCTAATCTTACAGATACAACCGGCCCTTTTGAGGGCAATCATAATGCTGATACGGCCCACCATGAAATTGAGTTTGAAACCCCTGCTCTAAACTTACTTGCCAACATATATAAATACCACAACAGTGCGATCTGTTCATATACTGAGGGTCACTAAATCGGTGTTTCCCAGTTCTTCCAACACTGCATGCTTGGCAGGTAACTTCACAAATTCAAGTTAGGTCAATGTCTGGATATCCAGAAAATGTTAACTGTTGGGACTTTAAGACATGTGTGGGAATCCCTGCATTAGATCATAATAATATCATGCCGGTGCCCTAGAAGCCCCTCTATACTGCCAGGCAGGGGACTTCCACTATGATAGATACGTATGTAGCCAGATCTTCCGGTGTTGTGGGCTTTTGCATTGTGGTATTTATGTCACTGAGAGAAAAAAATTCACCTGTCTGCTACATTTGGTACGGAGTTAACCAGAATGACAGGAAATATAGGTTTATTTTTTTTTCTGGTGTGTTTGGGTGAATAACTCTTCAGAAACGACCTTCTTGCAATAGTTAAAGCGGAGGTTCACCCGTACAATATACTTTTTCCCTTAGATTCCTGCTCGTTTTCTCTAGGGGAATCGGCTAGTTGTTTTAAAATATGAGCTGTACTTACGGTTTACGAGATGCATCCTCTCCGTCGCTTCCGGGTATGGGCTGCAGGACTGGGCGTTCCTATTTTGATTGACAGTCTTCCGAGAGGCTTCCGACGGTCGCATCCATCGCGTCACGATTTTCCGAAAGAAGCCGAACGTCGGTGCGCAGGCGCAGTATAGAGCCGCACCGACGTTCGGCTTCTTTCGGCTACTAGTGACGCGATGGATGCGACCGTCGGAAGCCTCTCGGAAGACTGTCAATCAAGAAGGAACGCCCACTCCCGAAGACCCATACCCGGAAGCGACGGAGAAGATGCATCTCGAAAACGGTAAGTACGGCTCATATTTTAAAACAACTAGCCGATTCCCCTAGACAAAACGAGCATCCATCTAAGGGGATTGTTTGAAAAAAAAGTTTAATGGGTGAACTCCCGCTTTAATACCAGGAGATAAGTCCATAACAGGTAGAGTTAGCCCCAATTTACACCTCTGTCTAATAATTTTACCTTGCCTAAGACCTATGCAAAAATCACAAGATGAGATCTTACATTTTGGCTAACCACACACATGGGTAAAACATAAATAAAATGTACAGCATATTGAACAAAGTAAATGATTGCAGGAACTGAGAGCTCAGCTGTGTTTCTCTATGCTGCTTCTCCGTGTCTGCAGAAGATGACCACATAGATATATGGTTAATCTACTGAGCATCACGACACGTTCTTATTGGCTGCTCTGCACCACTGTTTCATTTCAGGTCACAAAGCTGACTAGATACACAAGTGAAAACAAACCTAATGAAAAATAAAAATGTCAGTTCACTTTGCAAATGATCAAAGTAAATGGGTCAGCCCACACAAAGCTGACATTTCAGTTCTGGGTAATGTTGGAAAATGTAATTACGTCTTGCCATTTACATGTCTCTCTAAGACTTTGAAAGAAAAATTCCAAAACCTGATTTCCCAGCTATGCTTGCCCACAGCACCCATGTCAAGAAGGCTTATTTCCCCTTGTCCTGCGTGGCAGTTAAGATCTCAGCATTTTTCAGTTAGAAGTCTTCTTGAACATGTTATGATTTTAAATGAATGTATGTGTAAATAGTATGAGGATGGCCCAATTTTTCTTGAATTTCCTATTTTCTGTAACTCCACATTTGAATTAGTGGAAACAAAGGGGCAGATTCTCGTAGATCGCCGCATCTCTGCGGCGGCGTAACATATCTCATTTACGTTATGCCGCCGCAAATTTTACGGGCAAGTGCTTGATTCACAAAGCACTTGCCTGTAAAGTTGCGGCGGCGTAGCGTAAATCCCACGGCGCAAGCCCGCCTAATTCAAATGATCCGGGTAGGGGGCATGGATCATTTAAAATAGGCGTTCCCGCGCCGAACGTACTGCTCATGCGCCGTCCCTAAAATTTCCCGACGTGCATCGCGCTAAATGACGTCGCAAGGACGTCATTGGTTTCGACGTGAACGTAAATGGCGTCCAGCCCCATTCACGGGCGACTTTGGGAAAACAACGTAAATTTTTTAAATTTGACGCGGGAACAACGGCCATACTTAACATTGGTTGCCCCTCATATAGCAGGGGCAACTTTACGCGTCGCAAATCTAACGTAAACGTTGTATCTTCAATGCGTCGACCACCCGTACGTTCGGGAATTCGCGTATTTTGCTAATTTGCATACTCGATCGGGAAAACGATGGAGGCGACACCTAGCGGTGAAAAAAAAATTGCATTTAAGATCCGACAGCGTAAGAGCCTTACACCTGTCGGATCTAATGGTTATCTATGCGTAACTGATTCTAAGAATCAGTCGCATAGATACGATGGGTCAGATTAGGACTTACGACGGCGCACATGGCGTTGCGCCGTCGTAAGCCATTTCAGAATCTGGGCCAAAAAGTGTATGTCCAATCAAAACTTTTTTCTTTAGTTTTGGAAAGAGTGGAGCAAAATGATAACCCCAGTCAGGTTTGACTGATATGCGGAATTCATAGAAATCACCAGCACATCACATACTCAGTAAAGAGCAATTTATTTATTAGGCGTGCGCACAGAATGTTCCGGGTGTGCTTAGGCACACCCTAATCGCCCCTGTAGTGCTGCTAGCTTCCCTCCTCTCCTCTCAGGAGCAGGGAAGGGGTTGGTAAATATTTCATTAACTGTCCCCTTCCTTTTCTTGAACAAAAACAATGAGTGATCTGTACTGATCGCTCCTGTCTTCATTCTTAACTGAAGCAAAGTAAACTAGGTTTACTATAGGCTACAGAGAAAGGGACTGGGGAATCTCTGTCCTCTGTTTCTTTTTCTAAATGTATTACAGTGCATACCCGTGTGAGGGCCATGTGTATCTCTCAAAACTAGGTAGCCGCTACCCCCCAAAAAGTGGCAAATGTGGCATTTGAGGAGGGAGGGTGCGAACAAGCAGAGCTCCCCCTTTTGCGTTGAGCTCCACTTTAAGCTTTAACTCGCATGAAAGGACAGATGTGAACTTAGATTTGAAAGAGAGTTTTTATTATACAAATATCAAAATAATTTTATGTAAAAAAACAAAATGACAAATTCATACGGCCATCATATATTTACAGTGGATTCCACTCTACATATTTCCCCAGTAATATGGCTTCTTCAGGAGACTTATGAAGCCCTGTACACAGTATCACTATGAATGAATGAAACATTTCAATTTCATACATGCATGCTTCTGGATACAGAAAACATCTCATACATAATGAATATAAACAACTCCATAATTACACAGGTCATCTGATGTAACATTTCACCCTGAATGTGGACATGGTTAATTGCATTAGTGGGCATTATTCCTTCTATGGCACACCAATGCTCCACCGAGAAGTCCAATAGGTGTTTTCATCTTCCACCAAATTGTGTTCACATTCAGTGTGAGATTTTCCATCAGATGACCTGTTTAATTATGTTGTTTATATTCATTATGTATGAGATGTTTTTTGTATCCAGAAGCATGTATAGACTATTATCAATTTATCAAAATTGAGTCAATAATGCAACTTTTTCATTCATTCATAGTGATGCTGTGTACAGTGCTTTACAAGTCTCCTGAAGAAGCCATATTCCTGGTGAAATATGTAGAGCGGAAACCACTGTACATACAGTTGTGCCCATAAGTTTACATACCCTGGCAGGATTTATGATTTCTTGCCCATTTTTCAGAGAATATGAATGATAAACACAGAAACTTTTCTTTCACTCATGGTTAGTGTTTGAGTTAGTGTGTGTTACCAATCAACTGTGTTTACTCTTTTTAAATCATAATCACAACAGAAACTACCCAAATGACCCTGGTCAAAAGTTTACATACCCCAGTTCTAAATAAAGAAAAACAGAAAAAAAAAAATGAATACCGTGTATTGCCCCTTTTAACATCAATGACAGCTTGAAGTCTTTTGTGGATGAGACTCTTTATCGTCTCAGATGGTAAAGCTGACCATTCTGCTTGGCAAAAAGCCTCCAGTTCCTGTAAATTCTTGGTCTGTCTTGCATGAACTGCACATTTGAGATCTCCCCAGAGTGGCTCAATGATATTGAGGTCAGGAGACTGAGATGGCCACTCCAGAACCTTCACTTTATTCTGCTGTAGTTAATGACAGGTTTACTTAGCCTTGTGTTTTTGACCATTGTCATGTTGGAATGTCCAAGTATGTCACATGCACAGCTTCCTGGCTGATGTTCCTTCAGTATTTTTTGATAACATACTGCATTCATCTTGCCAAATGTCCCGTTCCTTTGTAGTTCACACATCCCCAAACATCAGCGTTTAACCCAGTAGGAATGGTGTACCTTTTATCATAGGCCTTGTTGACTCCTCTCCAAATGTAGTGTTTATGGTTGTGGCCAAAAAGCTCAATTTTGGTCTTATCACTCCAAATGACTTAGTGCCAGAAGGTTGTGTAGTAATGGTTTTCTTCTGGCGACTCAGCCCATCTTTCTTCAAGTCCCTACTTATTGTGCATCTTGAAACAGTCACACCACATGTTTTCAGAGAGTACTGTATTTCACCTGAAGTTATTTGCGGGTTTTTCTTTACATCCCGAACAATTTTCATGGCAGTTGTGGCTGAAATTTTAGTTGGTCTACCTGACCGTGGTTTGGTTTCAACAGAACCCCTCATTTTCCACGTCTTGATTTGAGTTTGAACACTGCCGAATGGCATACTCAATTCTTTGGATAACTTTTTTTTATTTCCTTCCAGTTTTATACAGTTCAACTACCTTTTCCTGCAGATCCTTTGACAATTCTTTTTCTTTCCCCATGACTCAGAATCCAGAAATATCAGTGCAGCACTGGATGAAAGATGCAAGGGTCTGTCAGGAGTCCAGAACCTTATTGACCTTTTATACACACACATTAGTTACCTTTAATAGTCATTCAAACCTCTTTGTGTCAATTTGTGTGCATGTTCCCATGCCAAAATCACCAGGGTATGTACATTTTTGATCAGGGTCATTTGGGTAGTTTCTGTTGCGATTATGATTTACAAAGAGTAAACACAGTTGACTGATAATAAATGGCTTCAGCCAAACAATAACCATGAGTGAAATAAATGTTTTTGTGTTATCATTCATATTCTCTGGAAAATATCCAATAGATCATACATTCTGCCAGGGTATGTAAACTTATGTGCACAACTGTATATGATGTAGACATCTGCATTAGTTTTCGTCCGAATGCATTTTCGTCCGAATTTCAGGTATTTTCGTTATCGTTTTAACAAACGCTAATGAAAGCACAGAAAACGAAAACCGAATGATCCAACATAAACAAATACTTTATTATCATTTTCGTTGTGGTCGAATGTGCCTAACCTTAACTCTATTAGTCCAATATTATTCTACATAAAGAGAAAAGATTCGACATAGAAAGAAAAGATTCGACATTATAGAGACATGAAGAAGAGTCAACATAGAGAGAAAAGATTCGACATAGAGAGACATGAAGAGAGACATGAAGATTCGACATAGAGAGACATGAAGATTCGACATAGAGAAAAATGAAGATTCGACATAGAGAGACATGAAGATTCGACATAGAGAAAAATGAAGATTCGACATAGAGAGACATGAAGATTCGACAAAGTAGCTAAAAACATAAGATCACAGCAAGCGGACATTTATGGTGAAATGCTCTGCCCATAGGCTATAGAAGAATTCTAATGTTGGTTGACTAGTAATAATAATTAACAAATATAATTATTACTAGTCATACAACATTAGAATTCTTCTATAGCTTGTAGGCGGAACATTCGACCGGAAATGTACGATTGCGGCGTCATACTGTTTCATTGCTCCGTCTAATCTTTTTTTTTTTTTTTTAAAGATTCCGTCGAATCTTCTTAGAACATTCAACAGACACCATAAGCCTTCAATGACAGATTCGACCTTAATTAATTTGGATTTTCGGACGAATGCATTTTTTTAAAGAAAAACAAAATAAATAAAAACGAATTTCGGGAGTAACTAAATACATTTATTTTTCTGACGAAAACAAAATTCCGAAATGAAATATTTCAGTGTGCACATGTCTAATATAATGACCTTATGAAATTGTCACTTTTGGTTTTAGATATAATAATTTTTTATTATACAAATTTCAAAAAGTTAAAATCAAAATAATATTTGATTGTATCATATAGTTGTAATTTGTCTTCAGCACTTTAAAAATCCCTAAAACGGTCGTATTATAATGTTCAAAATATTATTTTTTTAACATTTGAGAAACCATGCACGATATTTTCTGCAACTTACATTTAAAGAGCTGCAGCTGTTTCCCTCCTCTTTTGTGCAAGTATCCTGCAATTGTGACTCCCCCAGGCAATGTCAGTAGGTTCTGGGCACCAATTGCCCTCATTGGAACTGGCCATTTGGGTTCTCCAGAAGCCATATCTCTGCAAGAAATGAAAACACATTCAAGTTAGCTGATGGTTTAAGGCATTCTTTCCCTTCCCTGCAGAAGTTAATTAGTAGCATAGTCAAATGTTTGGAAATTTTAGTTAGTCTTTTACTTCCTTCGCTTTCATTTTCAGCTGGACATCAAGAGCAATACTCATGGTTAGTGCCTCTAAGGTCAGCTGTATACATACTGGTGGCTGGTTAGCCAAGCTTGCATGTTTTCATAACCTTTTGTTCTCTCCCTGTGGCGTAACGCCAGGTAAAAGCAAATAAAAGTAGGGCATTGCGATCTACAAGGGTAACTCATTTTGTGTTACAAATTTTCTTGTTTTGAAGCCATGAAATTCTGATATGAAATAAAGCACTGTTACCTTATGAATATTTTGTGAAGTAACGGTGCAATGTTTAATATACAAATATAACGCTTGTATGAGGTTTCTACAGTAACTTGGCACTTATTAAACTGATTCATCAGAACATTCACCTTGCAAACCTTTGTTAGAGGTCAAAGGGTTAGATCACTGAAACCAGATATTATGGTTGTTGGAAGATCCCAGAGAGTTCATGCTGAACTCTATTCAAACAGCTAAATACACAGATGAAGTACATTTGTGGGAACTGATGTGCATGCCGAAGAATTTGTATTTCTGTCCATCCAGTTCTTAGATTTACACAGCACAGACCTGTCTGGCAGAGCAGGAGATCTGATTTTTCTCGGCTGCACTTAAAGTGATATTAAAGGCAGTTTTTTTTTATTATGCACAGAGCAGCCCCCATCCTTCTCTTTTTAGGTCCTCCACCAGCACTTCTGGCCCCTCCCTCCTGCCCCTATAGCAAGCAGCTTGCAATGGGGGCTCCTGAGCCTTTGCTCTCTGTGTCCGAACACACATGGAGTGTGCCTCGGTCCTGCCCCTGCTCTCTCCTCATTGGCTCACTGGCTGTGATTGACAGTAGTGGAAGCTGATGGCTCCCGTTGCTGTTTCAGATAGTAAGAAGGAAGAGACCCAGGAGAGCTGCTGCTCTCGTGCACATCACTGGATTGCAGGTAACTATCAGGGGGAGGGGGGCTGCTGCACACAAGTTATTTTTTTTCACCTTAAAGTGGATGTAAATTCAATTCATGAAATTTGAGCTGGGCACATATCTCTGCAGTATTTTGTTATATCTCTTCAATGAGCTAAGTCTAATAACTCTCTCCTAAACTGTTCCTCTGTTATCAGCCTGATAACTCCTGACACATTCTTGGACATTCTCTAGACAAAAGCAGCCTGAATCTTCAGTCCTGGGAGGTTGCTAAAATAGATTAGCAGGGAGCAGGTCCTATTACAAAACACCTCTGAGAGTCTCTGCCTATGTTGAGAGGGGGTGTGTTCCTTTCCACCAATCAGCAATTTTGGCTGTATGCCCAGGCATCACACTCTGTGTTAGGAGATTTTCTCTTCCTGCTTAACACAATCTGTACTTTATAAACAGTATATAAATGTGAAGACAGCAGAGATACATATAAAACCTATGTAGGGAGATTTGGTTCATACCCGTGTATCATCTAAAGCTGTTCACATCCATTTTAATGCATAGAATGCATGAATGTAAAATACCTTGAACCTTTACAATCGTAATACAAGTAGGGCTTGTCCTTGTCTGTGCATGTGACTAGACAGTGAAAGAGAAGAAGCAGACTGATGAGCTCATCTCTTTGTCATGACTGCTGAGGCGCAATGCTACCAGGTACCCCTTAATACAAACTTATGTAAATAAACCTTCCCCCCCCTTGCCCCTTCATCCAATAAATAAACACTCTTACGACCATTAAGTTGGAAAGGGCAAGGCCACAGCTTTATTAACGCAAACATAACAACTTTAAACCATTTGTAACCAGTGCCAGTCACAGTGTTACTGTGAGCACAATTCCGGAAGGGGGGAGGGGCCTGTCCTTACCATAAGTGCTGGACAGGCCGCCTACTTCCGGTGTCCATAAAGGGGCATGGCCCACTACGGCCATTTCCTGCTGGCAAGGTCAAGAAAACCGCAGCAAGCTGTGACGTACCATAACAAAAGGGGCGGGAGGGTGGGCAGCTCTTCCCAGCGCGCTTCCAAAGGACCCAGAATTCCTTGGGGCGATCCCTTTTATCGGAGCTCGGGCCCAACCCAACCCCCCAAGTAGCCAATCCCACCATGACCACCGCCTTGTCCAGTACCTGGTCATGCCCCCATCAGTCAGGGCTCTCTTTCCCTAGGGGGCTCAAGAGGCCTTCATGACTGCTGAGGCGCAATGCTACCAGGTACCCCTTAATACAAACTTATGTAAATAAACCTTCCCCCCCCTTGCCCCTTCATCCAATAAATAAACACTCTTACGACCATTAAGTTGGAAAGGGCAAGGCCACAGCTTTATTAACGCAAACATAACAACTTTAAACCATTTGTAACCAGTGCCAGTCACAGTGTTACTGTGAGCACAATTCCGGAAGGGGGGAGGGGCCTGTCCTTACCATAAGTGCTGGACAGGCCGCCTACTTCCGGTGTCCATAAAGGGGCATGGCCCACTACGGCCATTTCCTGCTGGCAAGGTCAAGAAAACCGCCACCGCCCGTCAGTGGCTAACTGACGGGGCGCCCCACCGCAGCCAGCGCTAGTTCCACCCCACTCTGAAGGCCCAGGTTAAATATGTCCAGGCCAATGTCATTCAGGTGGACACCGTCCGATCTCAGCAGATCTCCATTGGCACCTTCCAAGTCCTTGTGTCGAATCACAAATCCCCCGATCTGGCGAACAAACTTGGAGACCTGAGCATTAACTTTTCGCCGAAAGCGTTCCAGTTGTGGGCCAGGTATTTCCCGAGCCCAAAGCAAACGAGGCACGATTTCCGACCACACCAGGACCAAATTTGTAAATGTTGCGAAACACTGGGCGATGTCGCTCTTGATTGCGGAAATCAGATCCACGGAACGGGCGTAGCCGACGTCGTTCCCGCCGGCGTGGAGCACTAAGACGATGGGGCCGGAAACATGAGCCCGAAGACGCAAGCATTCCGGAAGGACCTGAGACCAGCGTAACCCGCGGAGCCCGAGCCAACGGATCCTGGCAATGCCATTGTCGAAACCCAAGTTGCTGCCACCGTGACGGCAAGCCGACCGACGGGCGGCCCAGTGGATAAAGGAGTCCCCCAGTATCCATACTTGTGCCGGGCGGGGATCTGAAATTAAAATAACAAGTGTGGGCGGACGTACAGAGAAAACCGAGACGATTCCCACCTACCTAGACGCTGAAGATCCGTATCGGAAAAACCCATACCAGAAGCCGCGGTGGCTGCGCCGATGCGAAACGAGTGGGTCGCAAATTCGCGCGACGGGAGACCCAATAAATCAAGGCAACGCCGGAAAACCCGTAAAAATTGGAACCTGCTCAGGGACGAGGAATCAGCGTGGACGAAAAAAGTGGGAGACGAGGGGCGGGCAGCCACGAAAGGGGAGGCTAGTGCCACAGGGCAAAATGGGCCACCGCAAGGGTACAGAACAATCCTCTTACCCTTGCCGAGGCTGTCAGTCTTCGAGGTGCGCAACAGCACCGATACGCATTGCTCGGAGGCGGATACGTCCTCAGCTCTTCCCAGCGCGCTTCCAAAGGACCCAGAATTCCTTGGGGCGATCCCTTTTATCGGAGCTCGGGCCCAACCCAACCCCCCAAGTAGCCAATCCCACCATGACCACCGCCTTGTCCAGTACCTGGTCATGCCCCCATCAGTCAGGGCTCTCTTTCCCTAGGGGGCTCAAGAGGCCTTCACTCTGCTCTCTCCTCCTTAGTAAGTTCCTTGTTTGCGTCTGAGCACTGGAGAACAACTGACTGATCCCTTATTCTGCCCTTCCCTCTACTTCTGGGTAGGGAATTGCAGGAGGCTGATTCCATGCCAAATTCCTGGCTTACTCAATATGAGAGAGTCCCTGAAGGATTTTAGATGTATATTACATTAGAAAGAAACAGGAGGAATAGGAACACCATAAAGATCGGCAGAAGCATCTAAAATTGCAAAATGGACAGGTACAGAGCAAGGGACTATGGGAAAGAGATGTCTTGGCTTGAGTTACGAAGAAATATAAAATGACTTTACCTGTACCTATAACTGAAATATCAATTATAATTGTACTTTAACATTTGCAGTATTGAACAATGACCTGCCTTTAAAGATTAGTAAAATATTTTCCCTTTTCTTCCTAACCAGAGGGCTTTGCTGTATATAACGCTGAGCAAACTGTTGGCGCTATATAAATCCTGAATAATAATAATAATAATATGCAAAGATAAATTAGCCTGCATGAAAACTTGCATAGATGGGTATACAGAGCTTGCAAGTTTACAAGCTTTCAAACTTCCCTACTTCCTCTGCTTGGAACCCTGTGGTTCTGGAAATTCCCCAGTGAGCTCCTTCACCTAATAACTCGTCTGGGAGTTCTTTGTATTGAACAATTTTTTTTACTGTTTTCATCTCTAGGATAGTAAATATGCCCGTTACATTACAACCCTATGAAGTCTTGTTGGGTTCTGGTTGTCTGCTAATGACACAGTTCACACCAGAAATTATGGCCGCCACCTATGTCATTATGATGCCACTTCGGAAGAAAGTACACACCGGTTTATACCACAGACATAATGTTTAGTCTGAACTTACTGTACCAGTAAAATCTGCAGTCTGGGACAAGATCTGGTCTTATGCCACCATTGTCATGTACGAAGATACTGAAGAACCATGACAGTTGTAAGACTCGTGACTTTGGCCTAACGCTCCGCGTAGAGTAAAGTACTCACTCTGGCTAAGGAGTTTCTGGGACCTATTATTGCTCCGTGTGTTTCTATTTGCAGGTTTTAGTTCTGACCACATTTGTTGTCGAAGAAATCTCACGAATGGAGGCACGGACAACATTTAAAATTTTACAACAAACGTGTAGGAAAAAATGTCTGAAATTAGGCTTCAGGCTTATTGTACCTTCTTGATGTTAGAAGATGCTTGGGGCGTAACATGCTATTAAGGTGTTTTTCTGTGTTACTGCACTACCAACAGACTCTGAACTTTCCAATGTGTCCTTTCCCTTATGTACTATAATAACCACTTGCCGACCACGGCACGCCGATATACGTCGGCAGAATGGCACGGGCAGGCAAATGGGCGTACCTGTACGTCCCATTGAATTTGCTGCCCATCGGGCGCACGCATGCCTCGTGAGTGCACCCACGGGTCCCAGGAACTTGATGTTCCTGGGCGGCCCGGGATTGCGGTTGGCAAAGGCAGAATAGGGGGATGCCTTTGTCAACAAGGCATTTCCCTGTTCTACCTAGTGACATGTCAGTGATCTAAATGTGTCAAGTGTCCAATGTCTCCGCCATAAAGTCACAGTCACAATAAAAATCGCAGATCACCACCATTACTAGTAAAAAAATAAAATAATAAAAATGCCATAAAACTACCACCTATTTCGTAGACGCTATAACTTTTGCACAAAACCAATCAATATACGCTTATTGCGATTTTTTTTTTACCAAAAATATGTAGAAGAATACATAATCGGCCCGAACTTTTTTTTAAATGGGGACATTTATTACAGCAAAAAGTAAAAATATTGGGCCAGATTGTCAAAGGACTTACGACGGCGCAGCGCCATGTACGCCGTCGTAAGTCCTAATCTGACCAGTCGTATCTATGCGACTGATTCTTAGAATCAGTTACGCATAGATATCCATTAGATCCGACAGGTGTAAGTCTCTTACGCCGTCGGATCTAAACTGCAATTTTTTTTGCCCGCTAGGTGGCGCTTCCGTCGATTTCCGTGTTAAGTAGGCAAATTAGCTAGATACGCGAATTCCCGAACGTACGCAGTAAGGTTACGACGTTTACGTTAGGCTTTTTCCGGCGTAATGTTGCCCCTGCTATATGGTGGCATAAGTGCGGCACAACAATGTTAAGTATGGCCGTCGTTCCCGCGTCAAAATTTTAAAAAGTTACATTGTTTGCGTAAGTTGTCCATGAATGGGGCTGGACGTCATTTACATTCACGTCGAAAACAATGACGTCCTTGCGACGTCATTTGGAGCAATGCACACTGGAATATTTTACGGATGGCGCATGCGCAGTTCGTTCGGTGCGGGGACGCGCTTCATTTAAATGCTACACGCCCCCTACCCACCGAATTTGAATTCCGCCGGGTGATTTACGCTACGCCGCCGCAACTTACGGAGCAAGTGCTTTGAGAATACAGCACTTGCCCGTGTAAGTTGCGGCGGCGTAACGTAAATCGGATACGTTACGCCGCCGCATAGATACGCCGATATACAAGAATCTGGGCCATTGTGTTTTTTTTTCATAATTGTCGCTCTTTCTTTGTTTATAGCGCAAAAAAAATCGCAGAGATGATCAAACACCACCAAACAAAAGCTCTATTTGTGGGGAAAAAGGGCGTAAATTTTGTTTGGGTACAGCGTCGCACGTTGCAATTGTCAGTTAAAGCAACAAAGTGCCGAATCGCAAAAAGTGGCCCGGTCATTTGACAGGCAAATGGTCCTGGGGCTGAAGTGGTTAATGCACTTCTTTCATCCAATCTCAGTTATGTGATCTAGTGGCCTAGCATACCCAAAATGATGTTCAATGATGAACTCTACATGAACATCTAACATAATATATTTCAGAATAATTCAGTATTGTAGAAAATTTAATAGATCATCAGTATGAAGAGAAGATTGTCATATAACAACATTCCTAGTATCTGTTTTAAGAAGTTTCCTCTCATTTACAGTCAACTTGAATGAAAGAAGTTATTGAAAAGACTAGAAGTAAACTAATCTGAATGCAGTTAAACTCTTACTGTTTGTTTCACAAAGTTTCTTTCTAATCAGAAAGAAGTTGATCTTTGTGGAGTTATGAGCAACGCAAATATGCCATTGCTTCATAGGAGCTGATTTATTAATACTGGAACACAACAGTCACTGACTCCTATCAGTATTCTTCTTCAAACATATTTTCTAATTTCTCTATAAGAACAGAAACCCGGTTTCCATGCACAACAACCCATTCTTTTTTCCTCTGGTTTTCATGTTTCAGCCTCCTGCTGTTTGTCTTGGATCCGTCTTGCCATTGGGAGATCAGACATTTTACAGCAGCTTTGTCAAATTCAATTTTATTGTGGGACGCATCAGCATTATGGTTGCCCTCAAAGGTAAGGTGACCAGATTTTTAAAATGAGATCCGGGGACATATTTTTTCTTTACTAGTAATGGCAACAATCAGCGACTCTCTGCCCGTCGCCACCCGCCTCACAGCCTCTCAAGTCTCAGGCCCCGTACACACGACCGAGTTTTTCGGCAGAATTCAACCAGAAACTCAATCGGAGCCGTATTCTGCCGAGAAACCCGGCCGTGTGTACACTTTCGGCCGAGGAAACCGACGAGGATCTCGTCGGGCCAAATAGAGAACATGTTCTCTATTTCCTCTTTAGTCAATGGGGAAACTTGGCTCGCCAAGATCCTCGGCGGCTTCACAAGGATGTGTTTTGCTCGTCGAGTTTCTCGGACGTGTGTACGGGGCCTTACTCTTCGGGCCCCGGCTACTACTGGATGGGGAGCGGAGGAAGATCACTCCGCCAGGGAAGGCGAGGAGATAGGCAGGTGGCTGACCAGGATTTGAGCCAAGGCAGAAGAACATGCGAGCGAAGCTGAATGGGCATGCGCCCGAAACTGAAGAAATATTCCCTCCGCTCCGACCAGCACATGATCATCAGAAAGGGGCACAGATAATGGGAAAAATACAACCCCCCTATGCTAGTAGGCACGGCAGAGCGGGGGTGTGTAATTGTATTTATTTTTATTTTAATTCTGCACTGATTGTCTTTGAAATTGCCCCAGCCCCCTATTAAATCCAATCTGGGGACAAAACCAGGGACAGATTTGGTCCGGGGACAGTGTTCTCAATCAGGGGACTGTCCCCTGAAACTGGGGATGTCTGGTCACCCTACTCAAAGGGCCAGTTCTATCTGAAAGACTAGATGTACCTTACATCAGATGTCAAGAGCCCCCCCCCCCATCATCTGAATTCAAGTGTCCCCGACCCTCCCTTACATCACAGTGCACCCCCTTACCTTGTGCTACAGCCAGGAAGAAGCTGGGCACAGAGCTGGGAAGCAGAAAGTGCAGGGTCTGGTAAAGGACCAAAGGTGGACTGGGGGTGGTGGAGACAAGGGGGTGCTTTGGCTGTACAGAGAGGTGCAAGATCTGTAGGGGGAGTTCTGTCCTCTCTGCTGCTGACAGCTGAGGCGGAGGGAGGGGGCTGAGGCAAGCCTCTCTGCAACTGCATCAAGAAACGCCGGATCTGGCAGAGAAATTCTGTCCTCATTTCTGCTGCTGACTGCTGAGACAAATGGAGGCAGGAAAGTGGGAGGGCACAGCTGCAGGAGAGGTTCAAGGACCAAAATGGGGGTGAGCCTAGTTTGACACATGTTTTTGAGGCAGAACAGTATCTGCTCATTTGCCTTCTGTGTCATGCTGCTCTACACAGGGCAGCCATCATTAATTTTAGGGGCCCTCACACAGCTTTAAGCCTGGCCCTCCCCCTGGCCTGACCACCAACATGGCCGTTCCACCAAATCTGCCCCCTGGCCATCCCTTTGGTGCACCCACCTTTATTTTAACACTCTTACAGCTTAATAAATGAAAGTAAACCCAATTCAACAAAGTGATGGCCCCATATATTTAGCAAAAAGAGACAGCCCAACCCACAAAGAGACATCCCCACATATTCAGCAAAGAGACATCCCAATTCAGCAAAGAGACAGCACCATATATTCAGCAAAGCAACATTCCTTTGAGTGCATCGCTCACTCAACAATTCAGTCTTTTTGGTTGGGGCCTGGGTGGCCGGGTCCCCTCAGGACACCAGGGCCCCTTACATGTGTATGGGCTGTCCCCCCCCCCCCCCCTGATGGCGGCCCTGGCTCTACAGTATTATAGAAGGAGGCACTTATATTTGTTGCCTAAATCAAGGGACAAAATCAAAGCTGAGAAAAGTTGTGTAGGAGTGCCGAGAGAAAAGGGAATAGCCGCTCCAGGTGGGAACCCAGATGAATATCCTCCGATGCAGATAACTCAGGTGCAGGCAATGCACTTAGCAAAGCAGGGACAAAGATTGTCTCTGGACAGCCGCACTCTGAACAAATTGTAGCCTTTATTAAAAGAAGGACAGCACTACATGTCACAGCAAAATAAAAAAAAAATGCAGACGCATTTCGCAATGAAATTAGTGCTTATTCATAGTGACTAAGCACTAGTTTCAGTGCGAAACACGTCAGCAGTCGGGTTTTTATTTTATTTTGCTGTGACTTGTAGTGCTGTCCTTCTTTTAATAAAGGCTACAATTTGTTCAGAGTGCGGCTGTCCAGAGACAATTTTAGTTCCTGCTTAGGAGTGCCGAGACCCTGAAGCTGCCTAGAAAGGCTAATATCAAAAGGGAGCATTGTTGAATAGAGAGGGCAAAGTGAGAGTGTCTTAGTAAAGCCAACTCCCTGACTCAGGTATACTGTATTTACCAAAGGTTAGCCAGGTTGCTGCAAAACACCAGTTGAAAGCTGGTGTTTGATATTACAGGAAGAGGCCATGTCTGTATCTTTGTCACTGGCCGCTAGGCCCAAGCACTGCATCATGAGCGGTCATCTGCTCCTAGGGCTGGACTGGGACAAAAATTTGGCCCTGGACTTCATCCAGACTGGCCCACTTTGACAGGTCTCTCACATGGCGGCCGGACAACTCCCACCCCCCCGGCCACCCAAGCCCCCTTCCCCCCCTTCACTAGGCACTAGCCGTTCTACTTTATTAGAGTAGAACGGCTGGTACTGGTACTCTTATAGGCAGTACCAGTGGGGAAGCTAGACATTATTTCACCCGGGGGAAAGGATCAGTTCGGTGCCCCCCATGGGACAAGATTAGGCAGAAGTGTGAAACTCCCAGGCCATAGCTGTTGAGTCAGCTGTCTGTCCCCTCACCCGTGCTCCCTCTGGTCCCCCCCATGCTCCTGTCATATCCCCTGGTCCTCTGTTTCCCTCCCTGCAACGCTCACCTCCTCTCCCTCCCCGCAGCGCTCACCTGGGGGGGGAGACAGAGGAGCGGAGGGGGGGGATCCGCTGTCACTAAAGCCGGCCCACTAAGCCATCGGCCCACCGGGAAACTCCCTGTAGTTCCAATGGCCAGTCCATCCCTGTCTGCTCCCCATACACAAAAGCAATGTATATTGTGCAGGTGCTGGTGAGGAGCATTGTGAATTGCCACTGGCTGTAATGTCCTGAATTTATAGTCGTGTAGATATATGTTTGGGGAAAAAAGGGGCTTTGCGGGGTGAGGTGTATACAAACGCTCAAATGCAGACAACATTTTGAGGAAGGTGGAGCTGTTAAAGGAAGAGAAACTTCCCAGTGGCCAAAGAATTAGGAAAATAAGTTCCCTGAAACACCTACTGCTTTTACTGTACTGGAACTTTCATTATTAATCATTTCCACTGGTGAACTTTTTTACATTTAAGACACCAATTGATGATAGATTATTCATTACATAATTACAGTCATGTCTTTTTTTTATAGCATGACCCACAGACTTAGTACTGCCAACAAAATTGCAACTTTAGAAAAAAGAAACTGTTGGGGAAACACGATAACTCTAGATGATGTCACACCGACTAGACCCTAAGTGATGGTTTTCCGGTGGCCTTATCTGTTTCAAACAAGGTTTGATGCTACATAAAGGACCTGTGAGAAGTACACATTAACCACAATTTATCATTAAGTAGCAAGTACAAGGGGCAAAGGAAGTATGAGCAACTCATGACATTCTAACCTGAATTGTACTGCATTTCTCATTGGGCATATAGGAAGCCACTTCTATAAAAGGAAGGACAGAGAGAAAAAGAGAGAGAGAGAGAGAGAGAGAGAGAGAGAGAGAGAGAGAGAAAAGGAGAGAGAGAGAGAGAGAGAGAGAGAGAAAAGGAGAGAGAGAGAGAGAGAGAGAGAGAGAGAAAAAAAAAGGAGAGAGAGAGAGAGAGAGAGAGAGAGAGAGAGAGAAAAAAAAGAGAGAGAGAGAGAAAAAGAGAGAGAGAGAAAAAAGAGAGAGAAAAAAAAAAGAGAAAATAAAAGAGAGAAAAGAGAGAGAGAGAGAGAGAGAGAGAGAAAAGGGAGAGGGAGAGAAGGAGAGCGAGAGAAAAGGGAGAGAAGGAGAGAAAAGAGAGAGAGAGAGAGAAAAGGGGGAGAGAGAGAGAGAAAAAAGAGAGAGAGAGAGAGAGAGAGAGAGAGAGAGAAAAGAGAGAGAGAGAGAGAGAGATATGGGTCAGAGAAAGGTTGTTACCAAAATATTGCTAACAATAAATGTAATTTCTAATTCATCCTTGAAATGTCATTTATTTGTACATCAGAGTGACAATAAAAAAATTCTGACGTGTTTCGGCAATAGCCTTAGTCGTAAATGTGTCAGTTTATTGGGTGGACCCTGCAGAGAGCGTGGTTACCTTTCTTCTTTTCCATACTCCCCATAACATCCCTTGTACCCTCTTTCACCTACAGTTCTCTTGTTGAAGTTTCCCTTCTATGTCTACCTGTGGACATCTGAGGCTGTCGAAATAAAGTACAATTTGTACATTTTGGGGATAATTGTTGAAATGCGTCAGTTTTTGTTTTACTGTCACTCTGATGTACCAATAAACGACACTTCACTGCAACATTAGTAAGAAGAGCCAGCAAAACTGTAATCCTTGAAGTGTCGTTTATTGGTACATCAGAGTGACAGTAAAAACAGTGAAAGAGGGTACAAGGGATGTTATGGGGAGTATGGAAAAGAAGAAAGGTAACAGCGCTCTCTGCAGGGACAACCCAATCCATACACCAGGTCCACTCACAGGTGCCGAGGCTCGATGTGTCCCAACACACTCCACTGCAACATTAGTAATAAGAGCCAGCAAAACTGTAATCCTTGGAGTGTGTTGGGACACATCGAGCCTCGGCACCTGTGAGTGGACCTGGTGTATGGATTGGGTTGTCCCTGCAGCAAACGCTGTTGCCTTTCTTCTTTTCCATACTCCCCATAACATCCCTTGTGCCCTCTTTCACCTACAGTTCTTTTGCCTCAGGTGTCCACAGGTAGACATAGAAGGGAGTCAAAATAAACAATTTGTACATGTTGGGGATAATTGTCGAAACGCGTCAGTTTTTGTTTTATTGTCACTCTGATGTACCAATAAACGACACTTCAAGGATTACAGTTTTGCTGGCTCTTCTTACTACTGTTGCATTGGAGTGTGTTGGGACACATCGAGCCTCGGCACCTGTGAGTGGACCTGGTGTATGGATTGGGTTGTCCCTGCAGAGAGTGCTGTTACCTTTCTTCTTTTCCATACTCCCCATAACATCCCTTGTACCCTCTTTCACCTACAGTTCTCTTGCCTCAGGTGTCCACAGGTAGACATAGAAAAGAGTCAAAATAATCAATTTGTACATGTTGGGGATAATTGCAGCCTCCTCTAACCTGCTACTCTAGGCACTGGTCCTCAAGTGCTAGCACAGAAAATATATCACAAAATTGGTGACAAAAATATTCTGATTTTACCTTAAAAAAAAAAAGAAAAAACATTTTTTTTTTTTTTTAGAAAGGGGTTTCTTTTCTTTTGCTTAGCAAGCTCTTTGCTTGCCGCTATGGTGCATAGTAGAATTGTTGACTGCTTTCCATTGCTCTTAGCCTGCATTCATTTTTCTTTTTTTAGGCTCTTTTATTTTCACCTGGTGATCTAGCCACTAAGCCTTGTTAGTTTTCAAAAGAGCAAGCTCTTCTGCTGATGTAGCAGTTACAGGGATGAGAGAAACCATTTAACATTGGCAGGGATGCTTACAATGATCAGCTTTTCACCACTTCCGTCCCCCCCAGATTAACAATACCCCTGTCCAAAGATGCCACTGTGTTCCTTCATCTAAAATGGAGGCACTCTAATGCCTAGTACACACGGGACAGATTTTGAGAATCAATAAAGATATTTGGCCCATGTGTATGTCAGCCAGTCCAAGAGAAGCTGGCCCGGCTTCTGTTGGACGAGCATGCTTGAAAAACATGTTGTGGCAGGGGGCTGCCCCCCTGTCAGAAAACAACAGCTCAGTGGGGGAGATCAAAGTACTAATGTTGAACTGTTAGTACAGCAGCTCTGATCAGAGCTGTCAGGTTTTTGTTGTGTGTACCAGGCTTAATAAAGGAGGTGTGTTACTAGCCAGATTACATCTTGAAGAGGAAACGTGTTCTATTTTTGCTAGGGGAGACTAGTCTCTGTAAAGGCATATAATATGCTATATATTTATAAAAACTTAAAATTCTCATTATGGGTTTAATATAACAGAGAGCAGTTCCCAATGCAGCATCAGAATCATGATGCCTGTGACGTGCTTTCCGCCATGTTCTTATAGGACCACGTTTTTTTCTACAGTCAATAAACTCTCCATCATGTTATCCTATTTTTCCATGCACACATAGGCTGCTATCAGCAGTTTTTGGCTGGGGCGTTTTTTAGGTTTAAAAAATAAAAAAAAACTAGTGGGTGCTGAGAGTAGTTTTTCAGCTGTAAAAAACGCTCTAACGTCCAAAAAAAATTGAAAAACGCAGCTAATCATCATTTTATTGACAGTTTTGATCCATTGAAAATATATATAATTTCCTTTTCCCAATAAAAAAGAAAAAATTGCTAAAGAATGCTAGCACGGAAAAACGCTAAAACAGCGAATAAAACGCAAAAAAAAAGCTATTAAAAAAACTTTAAAAAGCTACTGCCGTTTTTATGACGTTCTTTTAACGTCCAGTGTGCATGGGGCCTAAACAGCTGCTGTAAAAATGTCCAAAAACTTCCATTGTGCATGAGGCCTAATGCTTTTCACAGTTGGTGCTTATACCTCGATTTTACAAGTACGTGTGGGAATCGCGGCGGTTGAATCATTTGCCCCCTTAATTGGGATTCGATGAGTCCGCAGTGTTGGGGTTTGTTTTTCTAATATCTAGTTCTCGTTTACCTTTAATTTCCATGTTGATTGGGTACTGTTTACTGATCTGGATAAACTCAGTTTCTTAATTTTGGAAATAGTCCTTTTTGCCTTAATATGCATCTTATCCTTGTGGTACTTTGAACCGTATGCTGTGCTGAGGGCAGTGGTGTATTTAGGTTTTGTGCTGCCCTAGGCCTGAATCCAACCCTTCCTGTCAAGGCCACACCCCTTCCTGTTTGATACATGCCCTGAAATTTTCCAGTGGGGACACTAGTTCTGAGGGCCTTTGGGCGGGGGTGGGGGCTTTCCCTTAATGTGCAGATATTTCCTCTCACTTCCTGTTTGGCTATGGGGCAGGAAATGAAGCGAAATGAACGGATGGCAACAAAAAAATGAACAGAGGCTTTAAACCATCCCTTACTCTATCCAAAATGGAAAAAGTGTTGCCTATAGTTCTACTTTGAGCACACATTTCTGTTAAATGTATGGAGGACTAAGAGGATATAACCATGCCAGTGGTGCAGCAGAACACATATAGCACAGTGATAGGGGGTATGTGGTCCAGACAGTAAGCAAAGGATTTGGGGCAGGAACAAATAAATCCATTTGTTTATTTTTCTCATCAGCAATCAACAGACATAAAATTAAGATTCCTTAATATGTACAGCTGACACAGGCAAAGGTTTGCAGAAGAGTCCTACTACCTACCTGCCATGTATAGGTGACCATGTCAGTGTCCATTGTGTCTGCACCATCCCTATCATACCGGCAGCAGTGCGTCCGCTTTATGGGGGCGACAGACCGAGTTGTCTTGCAGCCCAGTCCACCTCATAAGACTGCCGATACACTAAAAGTGTAGCGCAAGCCGGCGGAGCCCTTTTTTCATGCTGCCCCATGCAAAGTGTTGCCTTAGGCCAGGGGTGGGGAACCTTAATTCTGCCAAGGGCCATTTGGATTTTTGTAACATCATTCGGGGGCCGTACAAAACTTAAAAATTAGCCTGTTATATTTGATCAAACATTTTTTCAGGGGGGGGGGGGTGCTTCGGCAGCAGCGATACACAGTCACATTTAACCCTTTGTTCGACCACTAGCGGGGATTAAACGGGCCCCCCCCTGCATCACTGGACCCCTTTACATTACACAGCACCCTGCATCACTGGACCCCTTTACATTACACAGCACCTTGCACCTCTGGACCCCTTTACATTACACAGCACCCTGCATCACTGGACCCCTTTACATTACACTGCACCCTGCATCACTGGACCCCTTTACATTACACAGCACCCTGCATCACTGGACCCCTTTACATTACACAGCACCCTGTACCTAGGGACCCTTTACATTACACAGCACCCTGCATCATTGGACCCTTTACACTACACAGCACCCTGCATCACTAGACCCCTTTACATTACACAGCACCCTGCATCACTAGACCCCTTTACATTACACAGCACCCTGCACTGTGCAGGACATTAATACATGAGTTACCATGATCATTGACCAGTGCAGGACATTTACCTAGGGTTGCCACCTGTACGGGATTGACCCGGACAGTACAGGGTTTGAATCATGTGTCCGGGTCTCCTTCCGCCTTCAACCCGGACACATGATTCAAACTGTACTGTGGCTTAGCTGGTGGAGGAACACTAGTAGTTAAAGTTGGTAGGGGAAAGTTCTTATCCTTATACAGCAGTTTGGACAATTTAATCTGAGCCCCAATGTCCTCTTCTATACAGATACACTGAGTAATGTAATTGCCGGGATCAGCAGCACAAGGATTACTCTGCAGGGACTATTTGATGGTTTTCGGGCTCAGGCGGAGTAATCCTTGTGCAGAGGTTCTCGGCAATTACATTACTCAGCCAGGGTATCCGTATAGAAGAGGACGTGGGGAGATTAGATCGTCGGGACTCAGAACTGCCATGTCATGATGCTGTCAGCATATTTATGGCTTACTTGCTGCTGTAGAAATGGTTCCTCGTCGGTGGCGCTGGCTCGTCCTCTCTATGCTCCTCCCATCAGTGCCATCCCAGCCAGCCATGAATGGTAATCCCCGCCCGCCGTGAGTGACGTCACGCCGCCAGGAAGGGGATGCCGCCGCCGGGCGGGGCTGTAAACCAAGGGGAGCAGCTCATCAGCTGCAGTGCAATCATCCTATTGGCTGGAGGCTGGCGCCGGCTAACAGGGGCGGGCCGCAGGAGCGGAGTAAATGTATTGCTAAACACACTGACAATGAATAAATGATCGCCATGATCATTCATTCATTGTCAGTGTGTTTAGCAATACATTTACTCCGCTCCATAGTGACAATCGGCGGCGCTGTTTTACAAACCCATGGGGGGCCGGATGGAATGATTTTGCGGGCCGCAGGTTCCCCACCCCTGCCCTAGGTCAAGATACAGCGTTAGCTGAGGGACGCATAATAAAACTTGTAATAAAAAAAAAAGCATCCCTACCTTACCGGGAGCGGAAGACTAATGTATCATGAGCCAAAGATTAAAAAAAAAAAACACAATTAAAACTATTGGAAGAAAAAAGGGAAAATAATACTTCAATGATGTTACTGATACCTACTTGATGAGGCCAGTAGCCAGAGACAAAGGTAAGTCATTTTTTCCTCTTTTTTTTTCCTTTTTAGGGATTAATAAGCAATTTTTAGTCAGAGAAATAAGTTTTGAGCACGTGTGTCCTGTCTCCAGTGTAAATCACTGCACTCACATTTATTTCCAATCAGCAGGATACCCCCTTTGGAGTACCATCAAAGGACGCCGCAGATACTTCCTCTCCTTCTATTTTTATATCTGGATTTTACTAGAACGTGACATGAGAATTAACTCTCATTCTAAGACTCGCGGCTCCCTCTTTTAATTTCAAATGAAAGAAAACAATGGGGTTTATTAACTAAAACTAGAGAGGACAAAATCAGTCACAATTCTGCAGACAAACCAATCAGCTTCTAACCCCAGCTTATTTAATTAAAGCGGAGGTTCACCCTAAAAAACAACTTTCTACCATGCCATGCAGCATACTAGCGTCAGCTACAGTATGCCTTTATTTATTTTTTTCCGCTGTACTCACAGTTTAATCCATTAGTTTTGTTTTAGACACCCGCAGGGAGTACGCGTTCCTATGAAGAGGGGAACATGATTGACGGCCGGCTATGGCGCGTCACGCTTCCCGAAAATAGCCGGAGTAGGACTCGGCTCTTCACGGCGCTATACGGCGCCTGCGCAAAGACTAGGAGCTGACTGCGCAGGCGCCGTGAAGAGCCAAGTCCTATTTCGGCTATTTTCGGGAAGCGTGACGCGCCATAGCCGGCCGTCAATCATGTTCCCCTCTTCATAGGAATGCCTACTCCCCGCGGGAGTCTGAAACTTAACTAATGGATTAAACTGTGAGTACAGCGGGAAAAAAATAAATAAAGGCATACTGTAGCTGATGCTAGTATGCTGCATGGCATGGTAGACAAAAAAAAAATTTTTTTTTTAGGGTGAACCTCCGCATTAAGCTTTGGCAATAAAACCTGGAAGCGGATTGGTTTCCCTGCAGAAGTGTGACTTATTTTGCACTCTCTAGCTTTAGTAAATAAACCCCATTTGTCTCTTGAGACATTTACTGCGAACTAGCCAGGTCAGCAAGTGTCAGAAAATTTTTGCACACACAGACTTATTCAGCAGAACCTCGAGGAGGGCGAGGATGGTGAGTAAACTGCTGTAACCGGTATGTAATATCCAACCGGATTTCACCTTTAACTGTTTCCACTGAAATTGCGATTGTTGACTCATTTGTTACAAATTCCTTCACTTGACACATTTATTATTACTTAAAGTGGTTGTAAACCCACTCTGACAACTCACACCTACAGGTAAGCCTAGATTACGGCTTACCTGTAGGTGCAAGAAATTTCTCCTTAAAGTGGAGTTCCACCCTGAAAAAAAAAAATTGCAGGAAAATGCTGCAAAAAATACCTGTTGCTATGCGGATATTCCTAATCTGCCTCTTCCTTATCCGTGGTGGGTCTTCTTCCGCATCCTCCTTCTTGTGAATCCTCGCACATGCACAGTAGGAAACGGGCAGTGAAGCTGCAAGCTTCACTGCCTGTTTCCCTTACCAAGGATGGCGGCGCAGGACCTGCAATGATCTGGATAGGCATGGGGGGGTCCTGCGCATGCGTGAGAGTGACGTCATCGCCGCTCCGGCCAGTAACAGCGCCAGAGCGGCAAGGGGAGCGAGGAGCTCTTCGGGAGATTCAATCTCAGGTAAGTCATTCATAATGAGCTAGTAAAAAAAAGAGGGTTTACTTCCTCTTTAAATTGGTATTAACCACTTCAGCTCCAGGAAGGTTTTACCCCCCCCCCCTTCCTGACCAGGCTTTTTTTTGCAAAACAGCACTGCGTTACTTTACCTGACAATTGCGCAGTCGTGCGACGCTGTACATAAATAACATTGACATCCTTTTTTTCCCAAAAATAGAGCTTTCTTTTGGTGGTATTTGATTACCTCTTACATTCTTTTTTTTAGAGCGCAAAAAATAAAAAACGCAATTTTGAAAAGAAAACTATATGTTTTACTTTCTGCTATAAAACACATCCAATAAAAAAAATCGAATTTCTTCATTAATGTATTCTGCTACATATTTTTCATGAAAAAATCCCAATAAGCATATATTGATTGGTTAGAGCAAAAGTTATAGGGGTTTATTTACTAAAGCTGGAGAGTGCAAAAACATTCTCCCTTCTGCATAGAAACCAACCTGATTGGACTGATTTTGCGCTCTCCTGCTTTAGTAAATGTCTACACACTATGGGACCAATTTAGGGACTTTTTATTCTTTTAATATTTTTCACTAGTAATGGCGGCGATCAGTGATTTTTAGCGGGACTGCGACATTGCGGCTGACAAATCTGACACTAAGTGACACTTTTTGGGGACCATTAACACCAATGCAGTGATCAGTGCTAAAATAAAATGCAATATCACTGTATAAATGACACTGGCAGGGAAGGGGTTAACATCAGGGGAAATCAAAGGGTTAAATGTGTTCCCTATGAGTGCTTTCTATCTGTGTGGGGGGGGGGGGGGGGGGCTTTGACTAAAGGAAAACAGAGATCAGTGTTTCACAAAATCTCCATTTTCCTCTCTGGCAGAATGGAGATCTGCCCTGTTTACATCACGTCTGCTGGACCTGCTAATTGGCTGCCACTGTGTCTAATCGCAGCGAGAGCAGGGCTTCGGAGGTGCACGCGCCCCAGAGCCGAAGAAGGAAATCACGTACAGGTATGTGAATTTGCACTTAAGGGCCGCCCTGCCACAGTACATGGGCCGGTCCTTAAATGGTTAAACCCAATACCAAAAATTTAATATATGGCAGCTTACCAATCATTAGATGTGGTGGCCAAATTTTTTAAAGAAAATGAACAAAACATTGCAGGATTGGACGCAAGTATCTACACTGTGGATGAAGGTGCAACAGGGATATATTTGCACAGCAGCATTGTTGTCAGTCTGGGGGGGAGTGTTAGTTTTTTAACCATTTTAAAAGGTGTTGGTGAATTTAAATCTGCTCTGCTAAATCTGTTATTTATACCTATTGGGATAAAGGTTTTACATAAATGAATTGTAAGCACCCCTGTCAGTGGTAAATGGTTTGTTCCAACCCTCTAACTGCTACATCTGCAGAATAGTTTGTTCTAGACAGGTGCAGAACGAAAAAAAAATGTTTGGTTCGTTTCAATCCGATATTTACTTTAATTTGTTTAGTTAAACTCGTTTAATTCGTTTTCGGAATTTGTTTTGTTTGTTCGTTTTCGAATCGATTCAAAGTTTTTGAATTCGAATAGTTTTCGAATAGTTTTCCAATTGCCAAAAATAAAAAAAATAGAAAATCAAGGAATAGAATAGAAAAAATAATATTTTTCTATTCTATTCCTTTTTATTTTGTATACTATTTTATTCTCTTTGGAAATTGGAAAACTATTTGAATTCAAAAAGTTTTTGAATTTGTTTTGAAAACTAATCTAATTCGAAAAAAAAATTTTTTTTTTTAACAAATTAAGGACCGCCTCCTGCACATATACGTCAGCAGAATGGCACGGCTGGGCACATGTACGTACAGGTACGTCCTGTACTAGTACCAAGCCGTGGGTCGCGGGCACGCTCCCGCGACCCAGTCCGAAGCTCCGTGACCAGGACCACCGGACCTGATCGCCGCTGGAGACCCGCGATCGGTCCCCGAAGCTGAAGAAAAACACAGCTTCCCCGTGCTTCACTGTGGCGGCTGCATCGATCGTGTCATCCTTTTTATAGGGGGACACAATCGATGACGTCACACCTACAGCCACACCCCCCTACACACTTCAGGGAACACATAACCCCATCAGTGCCCCCTTGTGGTTAACTCCCAAACTGTAATTTTCACAGCAAAAAATGCATTGTTTACTGTGAAAATTACAATTGCAATGGTCAAAAATGTGTCAAAATTGTCCGACGTGTCCGTCATAATGTCGCAGTCACGAAAAAAATCGCTGATCGCCGCCATTAGTAGTAAAAAAAAAAAAAAACGAATAAAAATGCATTTAAACTATCCCCTATTTTGTAAACACTATAAATTTTGCGCAAACCAACTGGTAAAAGCTTATTGCGATTTTTTTTACCAAAAATAGGTAGAAGAATACGTATCGGCCTAAACTAAGTAAAAAAAAATGTTTTATATATTTTTGGGGGATATTTATTATAGCAAAAAGTAAAAAAATATTGATTTTTTTTCAAAATTGTCGCTCTATTTTTGTTTATAGCGCAAAAAATAAAAACCGCAGAGGTGATCAAATACCACCAAAAGAAAGCTCTATTTGTGGGAAAAAAAGGACGCCAATTTTGTTTGGGAGCCACGTCGCACGACCGCGCAATTTTCTGTTAAAATGACGCAGTTCCGAATCGCAAAACCTGGCCGGGTCCTTTAGCAGCATTTTGGTCCGGGTCTTAAGTGGTTAAATTTGGTACTGTTCTAATTCGTAAACTCGGATAGATCCAATTTTCCGAATAATGAAAATGTGTCTGAATTTTAATTTGGAACCAAACAAACCGCACGTCTAGTTTGTTCTGACAACAGAGTTAGGCTGGGTTCACCCTTGCTGCGGCCTCAGCTCACAGCAGGTCAGGTCTGAATTTCTGCCTGAATTTGCACCCGAAACTGAGCCAAAGATCCATTGAGAGCCAGTCACACTCTCCTGTCATGCAAATTAGATACCAGATAACCTGCATCCTATTCGCATCAGTGACAACCCAGCTATACTGGCCAGATCACCATGTGAGAAAAAAGAAAGAAAGAAAACAAACAGGTTTGAGCTATGCTGTACAGGGCAAGCAAGAGGCTAAAAACAGGTCCTCCTATTCAGCTACTTTCACTGTCTGTATTAAAAAAAAAAAAAAAATTTTTTATATATATATATAAATAAAGATTATTCAAAGTTGCACTGACATGCGGCTTTGAAATTGTGCGATTTCAGATGAAGTCACACGGTTTCAAAGCCGCATTCAGTGTGAATGAGGGCTTAAAGCCGAAGAGAGAGGAATTGATGAGCAGATCTGTCTTAGACAGATGGCAAATGTCATGCCGGCTGGTGGTCTCAGGGGTAACGGAATTTTTTTTTCTCTGGTCAGTCTTATTAAATCTTTCCATCCAACAACCACTTCATACCACAACCCTTCTAGCCACCACATGCCACCCATGCAGGGAAATTAACCAAAAGCAGGGGCATTTCTGGTAAATAGTGTATAATACATGTAAGTTTATTTCACTTCTCAGCCACAGACATACACAAACCCAGACACTTCCATTTCCACTTTTGTTTCCTGCTCCCTCCGCTCTCTGTGGTTGTCTTAGCTCCACCACTGCTGCAGATGCTCAGAGACTGTATGAAGATGAGGCTAACTTTGTAACATTGGAACTAACTGGAGATCTACCATCTTTGGGTCCATGTACTCTGGGCATTAAGCCCCAGTGCATGAGGCTCTAGTAGTTTAGGTGCGAGCGGAAGGCACAGGTGCAGTGCACAAGGCTCTAGTAGTCTAGGTGCGAGCCGAAGGCACAGGTGCAGTGCACAAGGCTCTAGTAGTTTAGGTGCGAGCGGGAGGCACAGGTGCAGTGCACAAGGCTCTAGTAGTTTAGGTGCGAGCGGAAGGCACAGGTGCAGTGCACAAGGCTCTAGTAGTTTAGGTGCGAGCGGAAGGCACAGGTGCAGTGCACAAGGCTCTAGTAGTTTAGGTGCGAGCGGAAGGCACAGGTGCAGTGCACAAGGCTCTAGTAGTCTAGGTGCGAGCGGAAGGCACAGGTGCAGTGCACAAGGCTCTAGTAGTCTAGGTGCGAGCGGAAAGCACAGGTGCAGTGCACAAGGCTCTAGTTGTTTAGGTGCGAGCGGAAGGCACAGGTGCAGTGCACAAGGCTCTAGTAGTTTAGGTGCGAGCGGAAGGCACAGGTGCAGTGCACAAGGCGCTAGTAGTTGAGGTGCGAGCGGAAGGCACAGGTGCAGTGCACAAGGCTCTAGTAGTTTAGGTGCGAGCGGAAGGCACAGGTGCAGTGCACAAGGCTCTAGTAGTTTAGGTGCGAGCGGAAGGCACAGGTGCAGTGCACAAGGCTCTAGTAGTCTAGGTGCGAGCGGAAGGCACAGGTGCAGTGCACAAGGCTCTAGTAGTCTAGGTGCGAGCGGAAAGCACAGGTGCAGTGCACAAGGCTCTAGTAGTTTAGGTGCGAGCGGAAAGCACAGGTGCAGTGCACAAGGCTCTAGTAGTTTAGGTGCGAGCGGAAGGCACAGGTGCAGTGCACAAGGCTCTAGTAGTTTAGGTGCGAGCGGAAGGCACAGGTGCAGTGCACAAGGCTCTAGTAGTTTAGGTGCGAGCGGAAGGCACAGGTGCAGTGCACAAGGCTCTAGTAGTCTAGGTGCGAGCGGAAGGCACAGGTGCAGTGCACAAGGCTCTAGTAGTCTAGGTGCGAGCGGAAAGCACAGGTGCAGTGCACAAGGCTCTAGTTGTTTAGGTGCGAGCGGAAGGCACGGGTGCAGTGCACAAGGCTCTAGTAGTCTAGGTGCGAGCGGAAGGCACAGGTGCACTGCACAAGGCTCTAGTAGTTTAGGTGCGAGCGGAAGGCACAGGTGCAGTGCACAAGGCTCTAGTAGTTTAGGTGCGAGCGGAAGGCACAGGTGCAGTGCACAAGGCTCTAGTAGTTTAGGTGCGAGCGGAAGGCACAGGTGCAGTGCACAAGGCTCTAGTAGTCTAGGTGCGAGCGGAAAGCACAGGTGCAGTGCACAAGGCTCTAGTAGTTTTGGTGCGAGCGGAAGGCACAGGTGCAGTGCACAAGGCTCTAGTGGTTTAGGTGCGAGAAGAAGGCACAGGTGCAACTCCCAGCCCTGTTACTGGCAGCCCTTTAAACTCTAACAGGCTGACAGCTGCTACAGCTGGACGTGCACATTTAAGGAATGCGCACCATCCAGGAATGTGCCCATTCCTGAGAATACATCCAGAGATTAGTGCCTAGAACACAGAGGGGTTGATTTACTAAAGGCAAATAGAGTGTGCACTTTGCAAAGAGCAGTTGCTCCAGAGCTTAGTAAATGAGCAAAAGCTTTGCTGACTTCCTTCATCTAGTCACGTAAAAGCAAAAATGCACTTTTTCAAAATGTATTCTGGTTATTCTTTGCAAAGTAAAAATGGTTATAAAGATTTGATTTAAAAAACAAACAAAAAAAAACATACATGCCTAAACTTACCTGCTCTGTGCAATAGTTTTGCACAGAGCAGCCCTGATCCTCTTCTTCTGGGGTCCCCAGCTGGCACTCCAGGCCCCTCCTCTTCACCAGGTGCCCCCTCAGAAAGTCTCTTTCTATGTATGGGGGCACCCGTGCGGGCTTGCCACTGAGTACCGCTGCTGCTGCTTCTATTGACACAGACAGCGGGACTCGGCCCTACCCCCCACTACTGTGTCACAGCTTTTGATTGAAAGCAGCGGGAGCCAATGGCACAGGCGCTTTAACTGTGCCTAAATATCCACCAATGTGCATGGGACGCACTTATCAAAGTCTTACACATCCGCATTCAGTATACAGTGGTTACACATGTGCCTCCCACTCATTTCAATGCTGCCAAATTTAGATCGGGTGATGAGTAGGCAGCCAGAAAACAAAAATAGAAAAAAAAAACCCAAGGAAACAAAACTACCCTGCATATCGGGGAAAAGTGGGTGTCTAGAAGTTGAAAAAATGCCTGAGAAAGGAACTAAGTCAGGATGTTATTGATAAAAAAAGCCACCAACGCAAATTCTACAGTAATAGACCACAACATGAACAAAGGTCATGAAAAATGCAATGTATTCCTGTTTCTGTAGCAGTGAGAAGCATTTTATTTGGGATATTTTATGTGTGCAAGTAACTGAACAGAGATGAAGCTCCCATTCCCAGATTTGTGGTGTGATTTTGCACATTTCCCTATGCACGACAGTGCTGTTCTGGAAATGTTATAGATAGGAAACGCCTATCCTCGTATGATTAACTACGGCAGTAGGGAACAGCCTATCCTCGTATGATTAAGGCTGCATTCACACTATAGCGTACTGAATCACGGCGTTTTGTCCCGCGAATTGCGGCGGCAAATAGCGGCGTTTTGTACCGCGATTCGCGCCGACAAAACTCCGCGATTGTGAATACAGCCTGTGACCCCCTCTATGGAGATGGTTCACATCTCCTAGCCGAACGCCGAAAGACGCCTGAAAAAAAGGTCCGGGACCTTTTTTCAGGCTGCAGGCGTCCGGCGTGGAGATGTGAACCATTCCCATAGAGGGCAATGCTAAAGCATCCCTCTGGCGTGTCGGGGCGGCAGCGGCGTTCACACTACAGGCGTATATACGCCTAGGTGTGAACGGGGCCTAACTACGGCAGTAGGGAACAGCCTATCCTTGTATGATTAACTACGGCAGTTGGGAACAGACAAAAGATACACTTTGCATCTTTTCAAATAACTGTTCTCTTTATTTGATGCATATGAAGTTTTTTTTGTATACACATGATTCTGTAGGTATCACATTAATATTACAATTGTACTTCTATGGTAACAAGGGGCGTAACATAGGCAGGCTAATTCTAATCAGGATTCAATAGAATGCAAAAATGTATTAGTCCTGTGTGCACAATGAGTGCAGTGTGCAATGCATAGACAAACATACAAAACAGAATACAATTATATACAGATTTCACAATTTCCTTAACAGTGCAGTACGGTTTAGCAGATATTCCCCTTGCAATGCGCCGCTGATTGCGCAGGGGGGAATCCACGGCGAAAGGACCGGCAGCCGTCGGACCTTGCCGAATTTAAATCTCCCGCGCGCACGCGCGGGAGTGACGTCATCGCCGCTCCAGCCAATCACATCGCTGGAGCGGCGATACCCGGAAGACACGCCGGAGGCAAGATGACATCTCGCTCGGCGTGGACCAGGTAAGTGTTCTTCACCTCGTTCCGAGGTAAGTATTTCATAATCAGCCAGTATGCGGTGCATACTAGCTGATTATGCCTTTTGCCTTGCAGGTTTGAAAAAAAAAATATGTTTATGCGGTTTACAACCGCTTTAAGTAACCCATTCTTTTCTATTGTGTCTGATTGTGACTGTTCACATCACATTTTGTGCATTTTGGTGCCTGGACAACTGCTCTCCTCTTCCAAAATAAAAATGCCTGAGTTTGCATATACGTGCAAAACACTTTAACCACTTAAGCCCCGGACCATTTTGCTGGTCAAAGACCGGGCCACTTTTTGCGATTCGGCACTGTGTCGTTTTAACTGACGATTGCGCGGTCATGTTACGTGACTCCCAAACAAAATTGACGTCCTTTTTTCCCCACAAATAGAGCTTTTTTCTTGGTGGTATTTGATCACCTATGCAGGTTTTATTTTTTGTGCTATAAACAAAAATAGAGCGACAATTCTGAATAAAAAACTATATTTTTTAATTTTTGGCTATAATAAATATCCCATTATATAAAAAAAACGTTTTTTTTCCTCAGCTAAGGCCGATACGTATTCTTCTACATATATTTGGTAAAAAAAAAAAATCGCAATAAGCATTTATTGATCAGTTTGCGCCAAAGTAATAGCGTCTACAAAATAGGGGATAGTTTTATGGCATTTTTTATTAATGCAGCTGAGCTGCACAAAGGAAAAGTTTCATACTTGATTACTGCACAGATTTGGAAAAAATACACAAAGCACACCAAGATTAAAAGGAAGAATACAATGGGGTTGATTTACTAAATCTGGAGAGTGCAAAATCTGGTGCAGCTGTGCATAGTAACCAATCAGCTTCTAACTTCAGCTTCAAAAATCGTGGAAGCCGATTGGTTTCTATGCAGAGCTGCACTAGATTTTGCACTCTCCAGTTTTAGCAAATACATCAAAATTTGCCTATCCCGGTGTCCAGATTTAAGCTCTGTGTAAACTTCAGAGAGAGGCAGTGAGCCAAATACAGAAGCAGTGTATTGGAAAATCCCTTATACAAACTGAATGCTACTGACATTGTATAAATGCCAATAAAATTCACATTTCAATTGTCAGGTAAAGCAACGCAGTGCCGAATCGCAAAAAGTGGCCTGGTCTTTGACCACCAAAATGGTCCGGGGCTGAAGCAGTCAAATGGCTGTTGCTATGCAGTCCCTCGAAATCTTCCTCCTTCATTGCTAAGGCTCCTTTTGTCACTTCCCTCATCGCCTCTGCTCGCTACTGCTCCTGGAAGATGTGTGTCATCATTTCCAAGGAGTCAGTGGACATCGCCGAGGGCTAGAATTGCCTGAATGCGTATGCGTGAGATCGGGAAGAGAACGGCCGGTGCATGCTGGTCAGTCAGCAGCACCATATCCCGGAATTGGATGCTTGTGGGCTTCACATGCCCACAAGCAAAACGAAAACGGCGAGCAAAGCATTATCAAATTTTTTTTGGAGATGAAACCGGACGTCGGGGGACTAATTTTACCGGACACGCGAGTGTTACAATGACATTTTAAAGCTTGTGAAAGGTTATAAAATAATAAAATGGTAAAAGTAGTTGGAACTCCGCTTTAAAGCGGTTGTACAGGCTAAAATTTTTTTTTCATGGCACCTGTAAAGGAAAAAGCATAATGAGCTAGTATGCACCGCATACTAGCTCATTATGAAATACTTACCTTGGAACGAGGCGTCGGTACCGCTGCCGGTTCACGCCGAGGGAGATGACATTTCCCCTCGGCGTGTTTTCCGGGTATCACGGCTCCAGCGCTGTGAGTGGCTGGAGCCGCAATGTCGTGACTCCCACTCATGCGCACGGGAGACTTCTTTCCGGCAAGGTCTGGCGGCTGCCGGGCCTTAAGCCGAAAATCCCCAGTGCGCATGCGCCGCTGCATTCAGCAGCTATTTGCGAGGGTAATATCTCCTAAGCCGTCAAGGTTTTTACGGCTCACCTGTAGGTAAAAGTAAAAGTTAAAAGGTAAAAGTAAAAGTTAAAAAATACCCTATACAACCGCTTTAAGGGCCCACTTACAATGTTGCGTTTTAATGTGCTAAAATGCGTGTATCCAACTTCCCCATACTAAAAACAGGATCTGTTCCCATCTCACGTGTGCAGTGCAGTATATGTTTTTAAAATATGACATTTAAATTTTCTTTCTACATTTTAGTGTCTTGAAGGATCATAGATGTTAATGGTAACGCAATAATATGCATATAACATGCAATATAACCCTGCGATGCGTTGGTGACAGGTATTAACAAGCCTTGGTTAATAGCTGTTAACTCTTTTCATCAAAACTCTAACTTCAAAACTGCATTGGAAATACGCATCATCAAATCATTTAACCACTTGCCGCCCGCCAATGACAAATTGACGTCGGCAAAGTGGTTGTAAAATCCTAACTGGACGTCTTATGACGTCCTCAGGATTTTGAGCCGCTGCGCGCCCCTGGGGGCGCGCATCCCGGCGATCGTTGTTGCAGGGTGTCAGTCTGACACCCAGCAACACCGATCAAGGTAAAGAGTCTCTCACGGAGACTCTACCACGTGATCAGCCGTGTCCAATGTAAACAGGAAAAGCCGGTAATCGGTAGTCTGTCAGACGCGAGTAGAGGAGAGCCGATCGGCTGCTCCTGTGACAGGGGGGGTTTGTGCTGATCGATTATCAGCACAGCCCCCCCGAGGATGCCCACTGGACCACCAGGGATGCCCACTGGACCACCAGGGATGCCCACTGGACCACCAGGGATGCAAAAAAAAATAAAAAAAGGTATGCCACCCTAGACCACCAGGGATGACAATGACACAAATAATGGATGCCAATCAGTGCCACAATGGATGCCAATCAGTGCCCACAATGGGCATCACTGATTGGCAGGCATTGTTTGGCACTGATTGGCATCCATTAGTACAACGCATACGATAGTGCCACCTATCAGTGCCCATCCGTGCCACCTATCAGTGCCCATCCATGCCGCCCATCCGTGCCCATCTGTGCTGCCTATCTGTGCCCATCTGTGCCCATCCGTGCCGCCCATCAGTGCCCATCAATGCCACATTAGTGCCACCTCATTGGTGCCCATCAGTGCCACCTTATCAGTGCCCGTCAGTGCAGTACCATCAGTGCCCATCAGTGAAGGAGAAAACGTACTTATTTACAATGTTTTATAACAGAAACAAAAAAAATGTATTTTTTCTAAATTTTCGATCATTTTTTTATTTTTTTTGCAGAAAAATAAATATCCCAGAGGTGATCAAATACCACCAAAAGAAAGCTCTATTTGTGGGTACAAAATTATGAAAATTTAGTTTGGGTACAGTGTAGCATGACCACGCAATTGTCATTCAAAGTGCAACAGCGCTGAAAGCTAAAAATTGGTCTGGGCGGGAAGGTGTATAAGTGCCCTGTATGGAAGTGGTTAAACATAAAAACAGAAACGCAGATTGACGCAAGACAATGCACCTGGTTAATGCTGCAGAAAATGCACCTCTGCATAGATCTTAATGGGCCCTTAGTGATTTCTGTATGCTGCAGGTCTGTTATTCTGAATTAGAAATGGTATGTTCCCTGTACTGACGGAAGCATTTAGGCTGCTCTAGTAGCACTTTCCTAAAAATTCCCGGCCCCAGTGCTGACCTTTTGCTTTCAATATTTTGTGACTCACTGAGTATGCAGATTAGTAGGCCTGACTTCACTTTGTAAATACGTGGCCCAGGTCAGTGATCCGGAAAGTATTTAAAGCTGCAGTTTAAGTATGGCAATTTTTCTACAATTCCATTGGTTGGAGCAGTGTAAGTATATGTACCCGTGGGATCCCGATGGAAGCAGCAAATCACTGTAATAGAGACCACTACTGCAGTCATTGCCACTGTCTTCTGTGCCAAGCAGTTGCCCTGCTGCTTAGTGACCACAAGAGGTGACCTGCTTGGCACAGGTGCCTGCCGTTCAGGGAATATTTTGCGTTTTCTCAATAAATACAAGGTGTAGATTGTGATATCACCACCCCACCTCTTTACCTTGACCAATTAGAGAATGTTTTGCATTCGCTGAGAGTGAGGAGCGAGCAACTGTCTGTGTTCACAATATAGCAGGGCAGCTGCTTGGCACAGGACTCAGAAGCTAGTGGAGATCACTGTAGTAGCAGTTCCTACTACAGTGATTCCAATTTCTATGGAGATCCCACAGGTGTGGCACATACATACCTATATTAGTCCATTCTGGACTAATGTAACTACACTATATTGCCACAAGTATTGAGACACCTGCCTTTACACGCACATGAACTTTAATGGCATCCCAGTCTTAGTCTGTAGGGTTCAATATTGAGTTGGCCCACCCTTTGCAGCTATAACAGCTTCAACTCTTCTGGGAAGGCTGTCCACAAGGTTTAGGAGTGTGTCTATGGAAATGTTTGACCATTCTTCCAGAAGCGCATTGTGAAGCCAGGCACTGATGTTGGACGAGAAGGCCTGGCTCACAGTCTCTGCTCTAATTCATCCCAAAGGTGTTCTAATCAGGTTTAGGTCAGCACTCTGTGCAGGTGTTTTTTTGTGGTTGGGCTTGGCCCCTTAGTTCCAGTGAAGGGAACTCTTAACACGTCAGCAAACCAAGACATTTTGGACAATTTAAAGCGGTTGTAAACCCTTACAGACCACTAATGCTACAAAAAAGCCTATAAGGCCCCGTACACACGACCAGTTTCCTCGGCAGAATTCAGCTTCCGACCGAGTTTCTGGCTGAATTCTGCCGAGGAAACTGGTCGTGTGTACACTTTCGGCCGAGGAAGCCGACGAGGAGCTCGGCGAGGAAATAGAGAACATGTTCTCTATTTCCTCGTTGTTCTATGGGAGCTCTCGGCCTGCCGAGCTCCTCGGCGGCTTCAGGGCTGAACTGGCCGAGGAACTCGATGTGTTTGGCACGTCGAGTTCCTCGGCCGTGTGTACAGGGCCTAAGGCTTACCTATAGCTACCCAGGATATATCCTAAACCTACACGGTTTAGAAGATATCCCTTGTCCCCTGCATGTGTCATCGGCACATGCGCAATGAAGAAAACTGAAACAATGGCACGTATGTGCCATTGCTTCAGTGAGTGTGCCGTTACCGGTGGCTCCCACGCGCATGTGCTGGAGTGACTTAATCGCGGCCACACAGCGCCAGAGCCCCGATTCCCGGAAGTAACCCTCGGGAGAGATGTTGCTGGCTGGGAGGGGGGGGGATTACAAGGACCGCTGCAGGGGCTTAGACGTAAGGTAAGTAATTCATAATCAGCTAGTATGCTATGCATACTAGCTCATTATGCCCTTGTCTTGCAGGTTTTTTCTTCTTCTAGGGTTTACAACCACTTTAATGCTCCCAACTTTGTGGGAACATTTTGGGGATGGCCCCTTCCTGTTCCAACATGACTGTGCACCAGTGCACAAAGCAAGGTCCATAAAGACATGGATGAGTGAGTTTGGGGTGGAGGAATTTGACTGGCTTGCACAGAGTCCTCACCTCAACCCGATAAAACACCTTTGGGATGAATTAGAGCAGAGACTGTATGTAAGCCAGGCCTTCTCAACCAACATCAGTCCCTGACCTCACAAATGCACTTCTGGAAGAATGGTCAGACATTCCCATAGACACTCCTAAACCTTGTGGACAGTCTTCCCAGGAGAGTTGAAGCTGTTATAGCTGCAAAGAGTGGGGCAACTCTACATATTGAACCTTACAGACTAATGCCGCGTACACACGATCACTTTTTGTGATGAAAAAAAATGTCATTTTTTATCATGAAAAAAAAAGAAATTTTTCCAACTTCATCATTAAAAATTATGTTGCCCACACACCATCGTTTTTGAAAAATTATGAACAAAGTGACGGCACTCTAAAGGGGAAGTTCTATTCGCCTTGAGGCTGCTTTTAGCTGGTTACTTGTTAGTAAAAGACGATTTGTGCTTTTTTGTCTGTTACAGCGTGATGAATGTGCTTACTCCATTATGAATGGTAGTTTTACCTCCCGTCTCAAAACTTGCTTCTGGGCATGTGCGGGTTTAAAACGTAATTTTTGCCCACACACGATCATTTTTTATGACACAAAAAATGACATAAAAAATTGAAGCATGTTCTGAAAAACGACCAAAAAAAAAATTTGAACATGCTTCAATTTTTTATGTCATTTTTTAAAATGTCATTTAAAATGATCGTGTGTGGGCAAAACATCGTTTTTTGTCTTCTGAAAAACGACCAAAAAAAAAAAATTAGAAGACAAAAAATGTATTTATTTCATCACAAAAAGTGATTGTGTGTACAGGGCATAAGACTGGGATGCCATTAAAGAAAGCCCCAAAGCAAAGGGAACCTAAGTGCAGGGGCCACATGACTGGGGGGGATGCTGTGAAGGGTGCACATAGGAAGTGATGTTAGCCAATAGTTAATTTCTCTGCACAGGGGGGCTGGGCCAGTCTGCTCAGGGGGTGGAGCTAGCCATTCAGGCACAAACAGCAGAAGGGATAGCACACATTTAGCTTTGTTCCTCCCTCCCTGTAGGAAGTTGTCTGGTATGGGTTTGTGTGTTTTATGTTTCAGGTGGTGGCAGGGGTCTATGGTTCCTGAGGGTTGGATGGTGGTTGATATATACATATTTATATGGATATATTATATATGGTTGGTACGGGTTGGGGCCTGTAGCGGTATAGGCACCTTCCCTATCTGGGTAAATGGGCTATTAGTCATCAGGCTGTATGGAGAAAGTAGGATCGAGTCATTGGTCTCTGAGCTGGTGGGAGCACAAGGCCAGGATACGATGGTGATGATGGACAGTCGATGATATAGCATTTGGTCTTATCTTCTCTCAGGAACCTCTGACACAGCAGAAAAAAAGTTATTTTGTTTGGGTTAAAATGTTTATCTGTTAATATATATATTTATAAACCACTTCCTTACTGGGCACATATACCCCCTTCCTGCCCAGGTGAAATTTCAGCTTCTGGCACTGCGTCGCTTTAACTGACAATTGCGTGGTCGTGCGACGTGGCTCCCAAACAAAACTGACGTCCTTTTTTTCCCACAAATAGAGCTTTCTTTTGCTGGTATTTGATCACCTCTGCGGTTTTTATTTTTTGCGCTAAAAACAAAAAAAGAGCGACAATTTTGAAAAAAAAAAAAATTTTTTACTTGTTGCTATAATAAATATCCCAATTTTTTATTTTTATTTTGGCCGATACGTATTCTACATATGTTTGTTAAAAAAAAAAAAATCGCAATAAGCGACTGGTTTGCGCAAAAGTTATAGCGCCTACAAAATAGGGGACAGAATTATTATTTTTTTATTATTTTTTTTTTACTAGTAATGGCGGCGATCTGCGATTTTTATTGGGACTGCGACATTATGGCGGACACTTTTGACACATTTTTGGCACCATTCACATTTATACTGCGATTAGTGCTATAAATATGCACTAATTACTGTATAAATGTGACTGGCATTGAAGGGGTTAACACTAGGGGGTGAGGGAGGGGTTAAATGTGTACCCTGCATAGTTTTATAACTGTAGGTGAGGAGGGAGGGTGACTGGGGGAGGTGACCGATCTGTGTCCCTATGTATAAGAGACACAGATCGGTCTCCTCTCAGGGGACAGGACATGGATCTGTGTGTTTACACGCCAGGCACGCGCATCGGCATCTCAGTGATGCGGCGGGCGCGCCCCCCAGTGGCCAGGAGGAGCGGAGGCCGTATAAAGACGGCCACTCAGAGAAGTAGAGCCACCCTGCGGCCGTACAAAGTCGTACGGCCGTCGGGAAGTAGTTAAAGATATATTTATATTTTTATTAAAATAGTTATTTTATAAGTTATTTTTATATCTTCTGGATTTAATAAAGGGGCCTTTGTTGGCCATTTAATCCAGAAGGTGTTATGTGTTTATTCTAGATAGCAATATATGCAGGGGGTGGTAAGGTGGTTAGGCCAGCAACCAAGCTAGCAGTACACCAGGCAAGTTCATGCATGTGTAAAGGCAGGCGTCCCAATACTTATAGGTACACTATATTACCAAACTAGTCCATTCTGGACCAATGTAACTATGTAAAAACTGTCATGCCTAAATTGCAGCTTTAATCCAGAGGCGGCCAGACAACTAGCATTTTCAAAAGCTAGTCCATAATTGCAGTGTCTATATTGATTTCACTCCAGGTTTCCCTTTACTAGCTGGCAATAGTTGCTGAACAATGTGTTGTACACTCCTCCTTGTTATGTACATCTCTAGCTGGTTGTAAACTGATGAGTTGCTTGGAAGTTTTGTGTGGCCCCTGCAATCCTTTTATTTCATAATGGAGGAAATAATATTTCTTACCAATCATCTTTCAGTTTGAAGTTGCTTCAATTATGACTTGCATATCAAGTGCGGTTTACATGCACTGGCAGTTACGTCTTCCATCATAAGGAAACTCTTTTTAATATGAGTCATGTGGTGCCAATGACAGCCAGGCTGATATCACAGCAGTTCTGTAGAATCCTTGTAAGACCACAGGGTAGTATCATTCCTACAGCCGAGCACTGCCAGGCAAATACAGCTTACTGGCAAACGTACATCATCACCCTGTCTACAGAGATTGGCAGTTGAACCTTTTTCAGGGTGGTGCTTGTATGGCGGGGGGGGGGGGGGCTGGGATATTGCTAGTAATTGGAAACCATTGCCAATCCTACACAATAGTTTCTGGATCCATTGAACAGAGAATCACCTGCTCAGGTCGCAATACCAGAGACATATTGGTTGATTTACTAATGCCAAATAGACTGGGCTAGATTCAGGTAGCTGTTACGGCATGGTATCTCCATATACGCCGCCGTAATTTCAAATCTGCGCCGTGGTATCGTTACGCCGATTCTCAAAGGCAGATACGTAAAAAAAATAGGCTTCCTCCGCCGACGTAACTTGAATACGGCGGCGTATAATTGTGTGCAATTTTACGCTGGCCGCTAGGGGCGCTTCCGTTGTTTTCAGGCTATAATATGCAAATGTCCTAGATACGCCGATTCACAAACGTACGTACGGCCGGCGCAATTAGGAGGCGCAGCCAATGTTAAGTATGGACGTCGTTCCCGCTTCGAAATTTGAATTATTTACGTCGTTTGTGTAAGTCGTTCGCGAATAGGGCTGGACGTAATTTACGTTCACGTCGAAAGCAATGACGATTTACAGCTAAATTTCAAGCATGCGCACTGGGATTCTTTCACGAACGGCGCATGCGCCGTCCGTAAAAAACTTAAAATACGCGGGGGTCAACATTATTTTAAATAAAACACGCCCCCTTGTCATCATTTGAATTACGCGCGCTTACACCGGCCCCATTTACGCTGCTACGCCGCCGTAAGCACAAGTGCTTTGTGAATACAGCACTTGCCTCTCAAACTTACGGCGGCGCATCGTAAATACGATATGCTGCGCCGCCGTACGAATGGGCGCAGCTACGTGAATCTAGCCCTTTGTAAAGTACAGGTGATCCAGAGCTTAGTAAATCCAATCATACGCAAGCAAAAATGCTGTTTTTTTTTTTTTTCCTTGCACATGATTGGGTATTCTTTGCAAAGTGAAGCTTTCCCTCATTTACCAAGTTCTGGAGCACCTGCACTTGCAAGATGCACAGACGTGCAACATATCTGCCTCAAAAATAACCAATTCAAATTCATTCTTGACATTGTTGGTTTTGTTTTTTTCCCCGCTTGAACCACTTGCCGACCTGCCGCCGTCGTCATACTGCGGTAGGTCGGCATGATACCCCGAACCGTCGTAGCTGTACGTGAGTCCGTTTAAGCGGGATAGCTGGCGTTTGCGGGGGTTCCGATGCTCGTGACTGGCAGTCGCGATGACCGCCCACCACAAGCGATCACAGGCATAAGAGGCAGAACAGGGATGTGCGTGTGTAAACACACACGTTCCTGTCCTGTGAGGAGAGGAGATGCCGATTGTGGGATTCTACAAGCTGGGAGCCACGATCTGTCATCTCCTATAGCGAGCCCCCTCCCCCCCACAGATAGAACACACACTACACATTTAACCCCTTGATCGCCCCTAGTGTTAAACCCTTCCCTGCCAGTGACATTTACACAGTAATCAGTGCATTTTTATAGCACTAATTGCTGTATAAGCGCCAATGGTCCCAAAAATGTGTCCGACGTGACTGCCATTATGTCGCTGCACTGATAAAAATCGCAGATCGCCGCCATTACTAGTAAAAATAATAATAAAAATGTCATAAATCTATCACCTATCTTGTAGACACTAACTTTTGCGCAAACCAATCAATATACGCTTATTGCGATTTTTATTACCAAAAATATGTATAAGAATACATATCGGCCTAAACTGAGGGAAAAAAATTGCTTTTTTTTTTAAAAAAAATGGGGATATTTATAATAGCAAAAAGTACAATATTTTGTGTTAATTTCAAAATAGTCACTCTTTTTTTTAATTTATAGCGCAAAAAAAAAAAGCTCTATTTGTGGGAACTTTTCCCTTAACAACTTGATAAAAAAGAATGTTATTTAGCAAGGAACATACATTCCATATTAATAATTATACTATAAAAAATGAGTGTGTGCTGTAAATTGCCCTTAGCATTGCCCCTGTTTCTTCTTGCCGGAGGCTGCCATTTTTCTGCTGAAGCCCAGAGCCCTTGAACAACAGTAAATCATAAAGCAGAACTTAACTCATCAATTTAATGGTTTCAAAAAACCGCCCAAATAGCGTGGTAAAGCACGGCTAAAAATACTGCCGACACCGCCCCTGCCCCAGTGTGAAAGGGGCCTAACTGTCACAGTCCTCAACCATACTGTCAAATTATCAAATGGCTGCTGTCATAACTGATCACATGTGCAGCACCATGTCAGTTGCAGATCAAACAGAAGCGGCTTCCTTGTCTATAAAGCATGAAAAAAATGGAGATCAACTGAGCATGTGCAGTGCAGAGCAGAGTGAAAGTGTATTACTGGATTTTACACAGTATAGACACTTATTTTAAATTTTTTACATAGCTATACCTGCAAAATGGGCCAGCCTAAAATGATCTAGCCATACTTATTTTAAGACTAAAGTTTCACTTTAATTCAAATCATTTAAGCAATAAATTAATACATAGATAAATAAACTACAGGCTCTTTATGAGGCCTCAATTATCAAACAGATCATAATAAGTTACATTGTTCTATGGCAACCACACGGGTTGAAAACGACTCTAGAAAATGGCGGAGAGTAAGGATGGATTCACACCTTCTTGTTGACATGCACTGCAATAAATCAGCCTATTCACCTTGAATGGACTGACGACACTGAAGAACGGCCCAAGAAATGGACATGCAGCATTTTGTTCCTGACATAGAGCGCCACAATGAATGATAGTGCCTTGTGTGGTGCAGTGCAACGCATGTAGTTGTGATGCCTTAGTGTACAGGCATACCCCACCAGGGCTGTTCTGGGACAAAAATTTGTCCCTGGACTTCATCCAGACTGGCCCATTTTGACATGTCTCTCCTATGGCGGCCGGCCGGACAACTCCTGCACCCCCCTCTCCCCCTTCACTAGCTGTTCTACTTTATTAGAGTAGAACGGTTGGTACTGGTACTTATAGGCAGTACCAGTGGGGAAGCTACACATTTCACCCGGGGCAAAGAATCAGTTCGGTGCCCCCCCTTATGGGACAAGTTTAGGCAGAAGTGAGAAACTCCCAGGCCATAGCTGTCGAGTCAGCTGTCTGTCCCCTCCCCCATGCTCCTCTGTCGTCTCCTCTGGTCCTCCCCCTGATTCTCTGTTCCCCCCAGGTGAGCTCTGCGGGGAGGTAGAGCCAGAGGAGCGGAGGGGGGCGGCAGCCTGCTGTCACTGAAGCAGGCCCAATGAGCCATCGGCCCACCGGGAAACTCCCTGTAGTCCCAATGGCCAGTCCATCCCTGTACCCCACTACACAATGGGGTTTATTTACTAAAGCTGGAAAGTGCAAAATCAGGCTCACTTCTGCATAGAAACTAATGAGCTTCTAACCCCAGCTTGTTCAATTAAGCCTGGTAATAAAAACCTGGAGGCTCATTAGTTTCTATGCAGAAGTGAGCCTGATTTTGCACTTTCCAGCTTTAGTAAATAAACCCCATTGTGTATATAAAAGTTGGGTATGCCTGTAATGCGGTGCACATAGCCAAATTACTCTTGCTGACATCATCGCCCTGCCCCTAGTGATGCCGAACCTGTCCCCAGACAGCCGCCCGCAGCTCCCAGAAGGCAACATATTTGTGTGTGACTAGCTTTGTTACTTGGGGAGCCACAGCCTGGTCTGAATAATGTGTCCGGGTTTCCGGCTAGGTTCACACTGCTGCAAATTCAAAATTGCGATTTTGCGGCTGCGGTTTTGCCGCGATTTCGGACGCGATTTAAGAGACATCAGGTTTCACAGATCGCAATCGCAAAAAGTAGTACAGGAACTACTTTTTGTAATGGGTGCGTCGCACCGATTAGGACGGTGCCATTGCCGGCAAATGCCGCCGATTTGAGATGCGATTTTACATGTGAAATCGCATCTCAAATCGTACCCAGTGTGAACCTGGGCTCAGTCTGCATGAAACCCGAACACATGATTCAAAACCTGAACTGTCCGGGTGAATCCCGGACAGGTGGCAACCCCAACACCAATGCATTCAATAATACACCAAAATAAAACAGATGCATGTGTGTATTAGGCTCTGGGCTTTCTTCTGAGGGATCCAAACGATCAAATGTAAATTGCAGGCCACCTTTCTGACCGGACCTGTTCACATTTTGAAGCCATGTTATCCTTGTAGGCCTTTGTAATAACAACATGTCCTTATTTGCTGATATCTCACTGAATATTGTGCTCATTTAAAGTTGTACAATTAAAAAAAACACACATTTAGCCCTGGTTCACACTGGGTACGATTTGGAACGATTTGACATGCGATTTGACATGTCAAATCGCATCTCAAATCGGCGGCAATTGTCGGCAATGGCACTGTCCTAATCAGTGCGACGCCGCATCTGCGATTTCAAAAAGTAGTTCATGTACTACTTTTTGCTATTTCCGTCCGCGATTTACATTAAATTGAGGCCGAAATCGCGGCAAAATCGCAGCCGCGAAATCGCGGTAAAATCGCGCATTTTACCGCAATTTTGAATTCGCAGCAGTGTGAACCTAGGCTCAAACTACAATAGAAATCTTAGGAGTGAACAGAGGCATACCAGTAACATTAGTCAACAAGAACACTTCATCCACCATCACAATAGAAAAGCTTCATCTATCAAAACAATAGCAATGGCACAAACCTTGCTTCCACCCGACACATGGCTCTTCTTTCAACGGACACAGCTAAAGACTTGGATCTTCTTATAGATGTCGCCATCAGAGTAAAATCCAGATTTCAAAAACCAAACTCATGCTGGAAAGTGGAACTACACAGCGGCAATGACGGAGAAGCCGTGTGCCTTGCCTGCCTCTCAGAAACAAATAGCTGGTCAATAAGAGACACAGCACTGCCCAGAGCTTATTTCCTCTGGTGATACAAGCTTCCTCTTTTCTGGGGTCTGTCACCGCGACTGCTCTTTATTTTTTTACAAGCTTCCTGTTCTCACAGTTCCATGTCACATCAAATAGCCAAAGACACATAAATAACCAACAAGTCATATCAAAGGGACTTTCCATGTAAGGGTCTTGTTTGTAAGGCCGTCTAGCTTCCTCATACATGAAATAGCAGAACATGCAGAACACACCTATGGCTGAAGATATACAATCAATACTGCAACAACAGCTTTTTTTCTGTCCTATTGATTGTTTATTTTTAGGGCTGTTACTGATCAAAATTTTAGTGTTCGATTAATCGTTTTTTTTTTAATCGATTAATCGACTAATTTTGATTAATTATAACGCACATACAGATCCAAATACTTTTAGCTGATCTCCTCCTTGCAGGCTGATTCCCAATGCAGCTACCAACCACAGGAAAATGGATAGCAGGATACAAAAAACACACAAAAGGCAGCGCTCAATGGGAATAGCATTAAAACTTTTATAGTCTTCAAGTAGGTAACAAAATAAATATTGCACTGGAGATAAAATCGCTGTAGCTACATAAACTGTAAAAATGGTGCGAATAATACCAAACGGTAACAAAGCAGTCATAAAAACATGTAGCTAAGTATGATACTAGTATAAAAATGTGTACAACGATGCCACTGCTGAATCCAGATGAGGAGAAGTTAACATCAGTCCGTCGCAGTGGCGGTTCGTCCATAGAGGGCGCTGGAGCGCCACCCCCTCTGGCTCTCACCGCCACTGAGTCAAATAACATAGATTCATGCATTGCACGAATCTGTTATTTTCGCCGCTGCCATTCAGATGGTCGGCGCTCAATGTCCGGCCATCTGAATAACGCCAGCTGGTTGGCTGTATGGAAATGTCTATCAAAGCCAGCGGCTCTGATAGGCTTTCCCAATACAGCCCTCGGGTCCCGGAAGCTTAAATTTCGGAGCGCACAGACTGTACGCCCCTTGAATAAGATGACAGGCGTCTCAGCCAATCAGGTTGGCCGGTTCTGGCTACCTGTAACCTGATTGGCTGAGACGCCTGTCAGTCATCGAGGGCGGGAGAAGACATCGTGGGACGTGGATGCCTAAAACCAGTAAAGGTAAGTGCCGGGCGGGGGGGGGGGGGGGGGGGGGAGAAAGCAATTTACAGGGCACAGTGGGGACAATTGGCACAGCGGCGACCATTAAAGGGCACAGTGGCTGCGTTTAATGGCATGGCACAGTGGTGACAATGTATGGCACAGTGGTGACAATGTATGGCACAGTGGCTGCGTTTAATGGCATGGCACAGTGGTGACAATGGATGGCACAGTGGCTGCGTTTAATGGCATGGCACAGTGGTGACAATGTATGGCACAGTGGCGACAATGGATGGCACAGTGACTGCGTTTAATGGCATGGCACAGTGGTGCAAATTGATGGCACAGTGACTGCATTTGATGGCATGGCACAGTGGTGCGAATTGATGGCACAGTGACTGCATTTGATGGCATGTAACAGTGGCTGCGTTTGGGCACAGTGAGACTGCAATTTTTTTTTCCTTTGCGCCCCCCCAAAAATTTTGAGCACCAGCCGCCACTGGTCCGTCGGCATGTAGATGTCCCGTGAAGGGAACTATCACAACTCCCAGTGGATGGCTGTAGAATCCCAAATTGATAGAGGGAAGTGTAACAGCCCTTGCGTGTGGCAGATAGTAAGGTCCCGCCGGTATGCAGATATGAAGGCACAGCAAAGGAGCCCTTCAGATGGACACGGCAAGCCCCGCCGGTAGCCGTGACGTCACTGGATCTCCAACGAAACTCCCTGAAGCCGGCGGGGAGGTGAGTACAAATCAAAATAATTTTGATTGATCAAAAAAATTAAAGATTAATCAATGAATTAAAAGTTAATTTCCACAGCCCTATTTAATTTATTTTATTCCAGTGTACAAAGATGTGTGACGTGACTTGGCGCTTACACAGGGATGAGAAGTCGCTTACAGCCCCCCATATGACAGTGTTGGGTACCTGAGTGGCCAATCGACAAGTAGGAGCATTGGTGTGCGCAGCCTATTGTATTAGGGTGTGCACCCCTTAGCACAAACACATATGCTACCAGGACTTTTAGCGTTTATAAAAAAGCGAACGTTTTGGACCCTAGAGCCCAGTCCTCCAAAGAGAGACATTACAGGCAAGGCTCGGATACCATCCAGATAGGCGTAAATTAATAAGCGTTTTGGATTGACCCGAAGTATAGCTCTTTTGCCCCAGGGGTCTCTATGGTAGAGCTTCCTTTAGCACTTATCCTCATCGCATCCAATCTTCTTTGACCCTGGCGAAAAACTGAGGTACTTCCTGTATGGGAGGGGTTATATGGAGGGGGGCTTGTTCTCATTGGTTGTGCCAGTGTCCAATCACCTCTGGTGACCATACAACCCATTATGTAATGACTAAGGCTCTGTGTCCCGTGGTGTACGATAATGAAATTATTTTTTATTATTTTTTTACATTTTTTTTTAGGAGCCCTGTTATGGGGCTTTGGTGAAATATCAAGAGCCTAAACAGACCCCTTATGAGACAGAGAAAGAAACTGGGGATGGAGATTCCCCAGTCCCTTTCTCTGAAGCCTGCAGTAAACTTAGTTTACTGTGATTCAGTTAAGAATAAAGGGCCAGATTCACAAAGGGGATACGACGGCGTATCTCCTGATACGCCGTCGTATCTCTCAGAGTATCTATGTGACTGATTCATAGAATCAGTTACGCATAGATATCCCTAAGATCCGACAGGTGTAATTGTTTTACACTGTCGGATCTTAGGATGCAATACCGCGGCCGCCGCTGGGGGGAGTTCGCGTCATAAACCAGCGTCGGGTATGCAAATTAGGAGTTACGACGGATTTTCGTGTTCGCTACGTCGCCGCTAGTCTAGTTTCCCGTCGCAAATTTAGTCGTCGTTTTAGGTGCCCTAACTTTAGTCAGCAAACGTATTGCCGTCTAAAGTATGGCCGTCGTTCCCACGTCGAAATTTAAAAATGAACGTCGTTTGCGTAACACGTCCGGGAATACGGAAGTACGCTACGCGCGCCGCCGTTCGAAAAAATGACATCACGGCGCGCAAAGCACGACGGGATTTGCGAAACGGAGCATGCGCAGTAGGTCCGGCGTGGGAGCGCGCCTAATTTAAATGGCACACGCCCATTTGAATTGGCCCGCCTTGCTCCGGAGGCCGCGGGCGTAGTTTTCATCGCAAGTGCTTTGTGAATCAGGCACTTGCGATGAAAACTTGCGGCGGTGGAACGTATCTACGATACGTTACGCCGCCGCGATTCTACGTGAATCTGGCCCAAAGATAGGAGCGATCGGTACAGATCACTCATTGTGTTTATTCAAGAAAAGGAAGGGGATGGTTAATGAAATATTTATCAGCCCCTTCCCTGCTCCTGAGAGTAGAGGAGGGAATCTGGCAGCATTGCAGGGGGGATCTGCATAGGGTGTGCCCAGTCACACCCGGCACACCCTGTGCGCACGCAAATGAAAGATTTACAACTGCTTGTTAGGATCCATTAAAACTATTTTGTAATTTTGCCCATCCAGGGCAAAGTGACAAGTTCCCATTCTAGCTTCCCCCCACACTCACTGGAACATTCACTGCACACCATTGCAACTCCACTTGACTGTTTGAAGCCTCAGGTGCCTTGTTTCTTTCCTCCGAGAAAGCAGCTGCAACTTTACTTGACTACAGGAACCCTCAGGGGCCTTTTGTTCCCTTCCTCCGATTAAGCAGGGTTCGGGTCTCAGCACCCAATTTTTCAGCCAAAATACTGTCACATAAGGAAGGGGAGAAAGTCGATAACCCAGTGTAAGCTCATGTGGATCATACATAGGGGTTGGAATCACAACTCTGACAGAGGAACAGAGTGAGGGGAGTGCAACCTGAATGGCCAAAGTGGCATATCTATTTTGAATAGTGAACTTATACTAAAAGAATAATGGGGGGTGCCATTACTGACTCTCCTTCCGAAAATGCTAGCTGCCTGATCACGTCAGTTTAGGGTGACCACATTTCCAAACTGCCATTCAGGGACACACCCCCTCTCTCACCTTCCCCAAAAGAAGATGGGGAGGGGCGGGGGGAAATGTAGTCTCGGGTTGATGGGAAATTTGGTGGTGGGTTATTTGTCAGGTGAATTTGCCACCAGATGCAGTGCCGCTTGCCACCCATAGCCTGCCACCAGATGCAGTGCCGCTTGCCACCAGATGCAGTGCTGCCGTCACTCCCTCTGCATGAGCCATGTGCGTAGAAGGAAAGGAGTGGAGTCACTATCTGGAGAGTGAAGATCACACCAGTCCCTGCTGCTTGCCGCTGGGTGCTGGAGCAGGAGGAGGTGCCGAGGTGGGTGGGGACAGCAGTGCTGCACTAGGTGCAGGCCTTGCTCCCGGTCTCCCTGTCTGAGGGTAAATTGTCATTGGTTGCAAGATGCCAGGCAGCGCTGGCCCTAGCAACCAGTTCCGGAAATGTAGTTATTAGTAGGGGGTGGCTGTGTCCTCTATTTCATTCCGGGACATTGTATTGTCCCAGAATGAAGGTGCCCGGGACCCGGGACAGACATGTCAATTGCGGGACACATGGGCACCCTACGTCAGTTACCAACCTAAACCAAACATGTAGCAGAGTGAAGTCAGAACTCATGCTGGTTCTGGCACACGTTTTTTGATGTTTTTACAGCAGCTGTTTTTGGTAGTAGACATTTTTTTTCTCTACAGTCTTTAAACTCTCCATCATGTTATCTTATGTGTCCATGCACACATAGGCCCAGATTCTCGAAGGCGTTACGACGGCGCAACACCATTAGCGCCGTCGTAACTCATCTGGCCCCGGGTATCTATGCGACTGATTCTTAGAATCAGTTGCAAATAGGTACCCATTAGATCTGACAAGCGTAAGGCTGTTACGCTGTCAGATCTTAAAAGTAATTTTTTTCCCGCCGCTAGGTGTCGCATCGTCGCTTTTCCCCGTCGTCTATGCAAATGAGGTAAGTACGGCGATTCCCGAACATACGCGAGGTTGACGCAGCGAATTAACGTTGTTTGCGTAGCGTACCCGACGCGTAAGGTTGCCCCTATTAGCAGGGGCAACCAATGTTAACTATGGCCGTCGTTCCCACGTCGAATTGAATCAAAATTACGTCGTTTGCGTAAGACGTCCGTGAATGGCGCTGGACGCCATTTACGTATACATCTAGGCAAATGACGTTGGGGCGACGTCATTTAGCGCAATGCACGTCGGGTAATTTACCCGACGGAGCATGCGCAGTACGCTCGGCGCGGGAGCGCGCCTAATTTAAATGGTGCCCGCCCCATTTGAATTGGGCGGGCTTGCGCCGAGCAATCTAACGATACACCGCCGCAAGTTTACAGGTAAGTGTTCTGAGAATCAGGATTTAAACCTGTAGACCTGTGGCGGTGTAACGTAGAGCTCATACATTACGCTGCCCAGGAGCAGCGCGAATGTATGAGAATCTGGGCCATAGGCTGTTATTAGCAGTTTTTTGAGCAGTAAAAAAAAAAAACTAGTGGGTTCTGAGAGACATTTTTCAGCTGTAAAAACGCTCTAATAATGATAAAACGCTAAAAAGACGTTGAAAAAACGCCACTCACCAAAGTTTTTTTAAAGTTTTTGATCCATTGAAAAAAAAAGAAAAAAAAAATCTTCCAAAAAAAAAAAAAGCTAACACGGAAAAACGCATTGGCTCGGATTCACAGACAGCGGAGCACATTTAATGCCGCCGTAGCGTATCTCCTGTATGCTACGCCGACGCAGCGCAGAGAGGCAAGTATGGAATTCACAAAGGACTTGCTCCCAAAACTGCGCTGGGTTTCCTAGGCGTAGGCCGGCGTAGGTGGAAGTGGGCGTGAGCCATGCAAATGAGGCGTGACCCCATGCAAATGATGGGCCAAGCGCCAGACAGATACGTATAACGAACGGCGCATGTGCCGTCCCGTGGACGCATCCCAGTGCGCATGCTCAGAATCACGTCGGAACTACTCCCTAAGATACGTCGGATCACTGCCTACAACGTGAACGTAACCTACGCCTAGTTATATTCATGTCCTACATAAAATACGTCGGCTTGTGTTCCCTGGTGCAGCCATTTGCATGGATGCTGCTGACTTACACCTCCTTTATGGGGCATAACTTTACGCTGGATGTATGACTTTACGCGCACTGCGTCGGACGGACGTACGTTCGTGAATTGGCGTATCTCCCTCATTTGCATATGTGAATAAAAAATCAATGAGAGCGCCAAATACGTCGAGCGTAAATATGCGCCCACTCTACGCTGGCGTAGGCAAGTTACGTTGGTCGGATGAAGCCTATTTTCAGGCGTATCTTAGTTTCTGAGTCCGGCGCATAGATACGACGGCGCATATTTGCACTTACGCAGCGTATCTGGAGATACGTCGGCGCAAGTGCTTTGTGAATCCGGGCCATTATTTTTAATAATGCTAAAATACACTATTGCAAAAACGTTGAAAAAACTGGAAAAAAGTTGGCATTTTTATAACGTTGTTTTAAGGTCCAGCATGCATGAGGCATAAGGAGCAGAGCAACAGTGGTCTACATAATCCTTAAAGAGGTTGTAAAGGTTTGTTTCTTATTTTCTAAATAGGTTCCTTTAAGCTAGTGCATTGTTGGTTCACCTACCTCTTCCTTTGATTTCCCTTCTAATTGTTTTTTTTTTCCTTTGTCTGAATTTCTCACTTCCTGTTTCTCCTCAGTAAGCGGTTCTGGCTGACTAACCCCCAGCCAGATGATGGGGGCAAGCTTACCGAGGAGAAACAGAAAGTGAGAAATTCAGACAAAGAAAAAAAACATTTAGAAGGGAAATCGAAGGAAAAGGTAAGTGAACCGATAATGCACTAGCTTAAAGGAACCTATTTAGAAAAAAAAAACAAAAAAACAAAGCTTTACAACCCCTTTGGAAGTGAGGTGTCTCTCGCGCTACTAATGAGTAGATATGACTGTGGGGAAGTTAGAGTGTCAGAAGCTGCTAGATCTAATGGTGTTCACTGTACACGTAAATAAATAGCTTATAAAACGATCTTGCGCTAAAGATATATAAAATCAAAATACGTGCAAACTACAAATAGTGCAAAATGGTGGTAAAGTGCAGGCACATCAACTTTTTTTCTTCCACTCTTCTCTATTATCGGATAACATGGTAATTAAATTGATATCGCTACTTCTCTCCTTTATCCCATACGGTCTCACCGTCCAGAAGTAAATGACAGAAAGGGGGGGGGGGGGAGAAGGGGACTCCAGCCCCTGCCCAGGGACAAGAAAGGAGGAGAGAGGACTCCAATAGTGTAGGAATTTATATAAAACTTTAATATGCACACATGTATAAATGGACTCTTACAATAAATAAAGCAATAGCAAGCCTGTTAGGGTAAAACTGCAGCATGTATACGCCGTCTTACTTTTCCCTCCGCTCCTTCTGGTCTGCAGTGGCCTCAACCCTTTACAACCCCTTTAACGCAATTCAGAAATTAAACTGGCAAAAAATTCACACTTCCGGGAGTGTTGGTCTTCTAGTCCCCCGCTGTGCTCAGTGTTTCCTCCTGTCAACCTTAATGTCACTAGAGTCGAGGTTGGCGAGAGGAACCATTATGTGGGGAACTCTTGCTGCAGTTTAAATTTCACAACAAACCTCAGAGAAAGATTTCTCCTCAACACAACATTTGGCAGCACTGGCGATGGGTAATTATTTTTTATTTTATGTGAATCATTTTATTTTGTATTAGACCTTACTAGAATGCAGAAGGAATATAACATCTGACATGGGGTTGATATACTAACGGGAAATCCACTCTGCACTGCAAGAGCACTTGGAAGTGCAGTCGTTGTAGATCTGAGGGGAAGCTCTGAAATGAAGGGAAGCTCAGCTGATTTTATCATCCAAGCAAAAAGGCAGCTTTTTTATTTTCCTTTCATGTCCCCCTCAGATCTAGAGAGACGGCACTTTCAAGTGCATTTGCAGTATGCTTGTAGTGCAAAGTGGATTTGCCTTTCATAAATAACCCCCGATGTGTTCATTACTATCCATGCCTTTCTGTCCCAGTGACTACTATTCCCCACATTTCTTGTATAGATTTCACAGGGACAGGAAGTGAGAAATGATTTTCCCTATTGTAGCACAGTCATAAAAAAAAAAAAAACTCCTGATATTAACCCCTTGGTGCCGGCTGTATGCATATATATATATATATATATATATATATATATATATATATATATATATATATATATATATATATATATATATATATATATATATATATACACACACAACTAGGGTTGTCCAGATACCGATACCAGTATCGGTATCGGGACCGATACCGAGTATTTGCGGGAGTACTCGTACTCGTGCAAATACCCCCGATACCTAAATAGAATACTTCCCCCCCGCCGCATCGAAAGCCGCCGCATCGCACCGCACCGCCGCATGGGTTAAACGCCGTGCGGGAACATCACAGCTATTCAAATGAATGCTGTGATCTTCTCCATGCGGCGGCAGCAAAGGTATGGGGGACATGGCTGGACTCGGGACATGGCTGGACTCGGGACATGGCTGCATATGTGAGGGACATGGCTAGAGGGACATGGCTGCATATGTGAGGGACATGGCTGCATATGTGAGGGACATGGCTGGGGGGGACATGGCTGCATATGGGGGGGGACGGGACATGGCTGCATTTGGGGACACATTTAAAAAAAGTATCGGTATTCGGTATCGGCGACTACTTGAAAAAAAGTATCGGTACTTGTACTCAGTCCTAAAAAAGTGGTATCGGGACAACCCTATACACAACCTCTCCACGGGTGGGCCCTACCAGCAAGCGGTCGCAAATATTACCACGCTGAAAGTGCGTTCCCTGCACGATCCCAGCATGGCTTCAGTGAGAATTACACAGGAGCCCTGTGCATCTTTGGTCCATTTCAGGTCCAAATTCAGCCCAAAATTTGGGCTTAAATCAGACCTGAAACAGTGAGTTTTGAGAATGTGACAAAAACAACCCCATGCAGTTGGGCCCTCCACACTGCATGAATTAAATGCTATTTTAGTCTATGGGGAGCTGAATAAGCATTATTATTTACTCCTTGCTATGGACGGTTCGGGCTCTGTCCTTCACTTGTTAAAGCTCTAGTCTGTGGGCGGGGCCTCAGCATCATCACATGCAATGCAGGGTGAATGTGCGACCTCAGGCGTGCAGCCGCGGTGACGGTATAGCCGCGCTATTTGTAGCGCGGCTATACCGTCGTATTTGCCGCGATATTCGGGCGATAGCGGTGAGGTTTTAACCCCCGCTAGCGGCCGAAAAAGGGTTAATACCGCCCGCGTTGTGGGCGGTATTACCGCGCTTTCCCATTGATTTCAATGGGAAGGCGCGGTATAGGAGCGGTGAACACACCGCTCCTATACCGCGGTAAAGATGCGGCTAGCAGGACTTTTGGAGTGCTCCTGCTAGCGCACCGCTTCAATGTGAAAGCCTTCGGGCTTTCACATTGAACACTACAGGGCATGATTTTTCATGCGGTACAGCAGCCGTATTTTTAGCGCTGTACCGCATGAAAAACGCCTCAATGTGAAAGGGGCCTTAGAGATGATACTGGTGGGGACTGGTCGCTCAGTTGTCCTTACCTGTGCATCCTTAGACATAATAAGCATTTAACCCTTGCAGTGCAGAGGGGGGTGCTTCTGAGAGTCACATTCCTGGAGTTCAGCTTTAATGCGATTAATCTCCCCTTCTCAGTGGGAGGAATATTACCCCACTGTTGGTGTCAGGAGGAATTTTGCTCGATCTTTGGTGTCTATGAAAGAAATAGTGTCCCAAGGGCCAGGTAAAGGCATGCTAAGGGACGCATCCAGCCCGTGGCCCGCAGTTTGGAGACCCCTGATCTAAGCGGTGTATGAATAATTATCCTGACCCTCACCTACATAATGGGCTGAAAATATGAATGGCTTTATGCTTACCACACATTCAGAGAATATTCTTACAATTTCAACCACTTTGGATAGCCAATGACCAGACCGATCAAGGCAACCTTGAGTTTAACCTACCACCTAGAGTTCAAACATTTCATGGCTTTGATCTAAGCCAAGTATATGACCAGTTTTACCAGTTATTCTCAGTGAATGTCTATTATTCTGCTCTCACGGAATAAAAATAGAACTTCTAAACCCCACATACTTATGATCCGTTTTCCAGACAGGAAAACTGTGAGGCCCCGTACACACGACCGAGTTTCTCTGCAGAATTCAGCCAGAAACTCGATGGGAGACGTATTCTGCCGAGAAACCCGGTCGTGTGTACACCTTTCGCTGAGCCAAATAGAGAACATGTTCTCTATTTCCTCGTGGTTCAATGGGAAGGATGTGTACGGGGCCTAAGGAGAGCTTTTGGCCGGGAATCCCGGCCGTGTGTATGCTCCTCGCAGTTTTTCCGATGGGAAACTGCCCAAAATCCGCCAGACAAAAAAAAAGAGAACAAATTCCGTTGTTTTCCCACGGGGAAATCCGTCTGACTTTTCTCTGGTGGTCTTTGGCAGTTTTCCTATCGAAAAAACTGCGATGGGATTCCCGACCAAAGCTCCATCGCAGTTTTCCTGTCGGGAAAACTGGCCGCGTGTAGGGGAAAGACTGAACCGAGCAGGTTCTTGGCTTTCCCCTCTGGGTTTCCCGGCGGGTAAAAGTCCACCGGGAAATCCGATCGTGTGTACGAGGATAAAGGGACCTATTCTGAAACTGGACTTATTTATACAGTTGTTTAGCAAAGGAAGTCATTTCAGTTATGTGATGGAAGACCAAGCAGATAAGACTTTGGTCAATATGGTAGATAAGTGCAGGCTCATCTTGCAGTACTGGCAATCCATGTTTATTTCCCACCTGTCAAGATACTTTTATCTGTGTTTGCAGAGTATTCATTTATTTACCTTTGTAAAATACTGTAATTACAAGTCTTTCACCCATAAATGGGGCTTTTTACATGTAAAGGAATCTTTAGCAACCTTTAGCTTTTGGTAATACAGATTAATGCAAATAGTTCAATTTGATAAAAAAAGCACTGTGGTTAAGCGTAGGAGGTAAATGTGTGGAACAAAAAAAAGAAATGAAAGTTACATTAAAGTGTAGTGTAAACCTAAAATTTTACATTTATGTTTAGTATGTTAATATGATCTCTGCCAGTATCTCTGAAAAGATACTTGCAGGGATCCATTCATTCTGTTCTTTGATGAATGTGACATACAAAGTAGAGGTCGACGATATGGGTTTTTCTCTGGCCGATGCCGATATTTAGAAATTGCGGCGGCTGATATATAATACCGATTTTTTGGGACCGATATGTTAGGTCGATTAAAAAAAAAAAAAAAAAAATCCCCTTCATCTCATAAAATCTAACAGTTGGAACCCTTTCACACTGGGGTGTTTTGCAGGCGCTTTTGGGCTAAAAATAGCACCTTTAAAGTGCCTGCAAAACGTCTCCCCTGCAGTCTCAGTGCGCTGGCAGGACATTAAAAAAAAGTCCTGCAAGCAGCATCTTGGGAGCGGTGTACCACTCCTGCCCATTGAAATCAATGGACACTGCTGCCGAAGCGCCTGCAAAGTGCTTCTGCAGCGGTGCTACACGGGTGCATTTAATCTCTTCATCAGCCGCTAGCTGGGTTATAAGAGCCCCGTTAGCAGTCGAATAGCGCCGCTAAAATTATAGTAAAGCGCCACTAAAACTAGCAGCATTTTACCGTCAACACCTGTCCGCTCCACTGTGAAAGCAGTGGAGTTCCGCCGAAAAAAAAAATATTAAAAGTCAGCAGCTACAAATACTGCAGTTGCTGACTTTTAATATATGGACACTTACCTGTCCTGGGTGCCCGCGATGTCGGCACCTGAAGCCGATCTCTCCCTCGGCTCTGGGTGCTGCCCCCGCCATCTTCGGTAAGGGAATGGGGAAGCAGGCACAAAAACAGGTAATCAAAACTTTTGGACGAAAAAAAAAAAAGCAAAAAAAACTAAACAGTAAAGTGTATTTTTTACGAAAAAAATTGCGTTTGAAAGGCCGCTGCGCAAATACCTTGTGACATAAAATATTGCAATAACCGCTATTTTATTCCCTAGGGCCTCTGCAAAAAAAAAAAATGCAGGATTTTTACCTGTAAGCAACAAGTGTCAGAAAAGATTTAGGCTCGGATTCACAAAGCATGTACGCCGTCGTATCTCCAGATACGCCGCGTAAGTGCAAATATGCGCCGTCGTATCTATGCGCCGGACTCAGAAACAACGTAACTTGCCTACGCCGGCGTAGAGTGGGCGCATATTTACGCTGGACATATTTGGCGCACCCATTGATTTTCTATTCACATATGCAAATGAGAGAGATACGACGATTCACGAACGTACGTCCGTCCGACGCAGTGCGCGTAAAGTCATACGTCCGGTGTAAAGTTATGCCCCACAAAGGAGGTGTAACTCAGCAGCATCCATGCAAATGGCTGCAGCAGGGAACACAAGCCGACATATTTTACGTAGTACGTGAATAGGGCTAGGCGTAGGTTACGTTCACGCCGTAGGCAGTGATCCGACATATCTTAGGGAGTAGTTCCGACGTGATTCTGAGCATGCGCACTGGGATGCGTCCGCGGGACGGCACATGCGCCGTTCGTTATACATATCTGTCTGGCGCTCGGCCCATCATTTGCATGGGGTCACGCCTCATTTGCATGGCTCACGCCCACTTCCACCTACGCCGGCTTACGCCTAGGAAACCCAGCGCAGTTTTGGCAGCACTGGCTTTATCAGAGAAGAGCTGAGATCATGATGATCACGGCTGATCTCTCAGGTGTGCCAGTTTATGAAGCTGAGATGAGGAGTGGAGAACATGTTTTTCACTTCTCATCACAAGACACACCCTTCTGTTATTCACTCCCTCCGAAGGGAGTTGTCCAGTCACACCCATAGCATACACATGCTCAGACCTTTTCGGCAACAAACACGAACATAGTGACGTTTCAACGTACTGACAAGAGTTTAAAAAAGAGGAAATTCAATTCTCCGGCGTCACTTTTGGGCTCCTCCTGCTAATCGAGAGTTAGTAGAGGTTTCGTCTGTGTGCATTCGCGATTTTCAGTTCCGTGCAATTTTGTTCGTTTCTGAATGTCCGTTCGTCAAGCAGACATGTTGCGCAATGGGGTTGTGCGAACTTGACCCACAAAAAAATATAGAAATATGTTTGATTCATATAACCAAATACGAACGCTAGTTTTACTAGACAAAACGCTTCCGGCTGGTCTTTGCTTCTGAGCATGCGCGTTTGTACTTTGTACAAAAGTCCGATTGCTTGCTGTACACACGGTTGGACTAGGCACCATCGGACTCTTGTTGATGTAAAGTTTGTTGGTTCGCAGACCGAACTTTTTGTCTGATAAAACCCGAAAAAGTTTGTCCGATGGAGCGTACACACGGTCAGCCTATTTTGAAAACGTGCTCATTTTGAAGTTTGTTGGCAAAAATTACGACCGTGTGTATGGGCCTTTACATATACACACACACACACATACAGTATAGTTATCATGTATTTGTGTTTGTACTTTGGATTTTATTACGATAGATTTGTGTACACACAATTGGATAATCCAACGGAACACATGCTTTGTCGGACAATTTGAGAGCACGCACAGCCAACATTTGTTGTAGGAAATTCCCAAAACAATTGTCCGATGGAGCATACAGACGGTCGGATTGTCCTACAAAACACGTCCGTCGGACAATTGTTGTTGGAATATCCGATCATGTGTACGAGGCTTAAGATAGGGGTACTTGTATAAGCTTGATTGCGTAGTTGAATTTTGTGACGGTATCGGTATGATATCCCCGTCAACGTTCCCTTCTTCCCATAACGACAATCACCCCAATATTCCACGAGGAGGGATATCCCTGGAATCGCCCAGAAAGCCACACATGAGACAAGCTTACTGCTGGAACAAGACACTTTATTGACACAAAAACTCAGCTTATATGTGGTTACAGCCTGTTAGGAACGCCCCCCTCACACAGTGGGGTTTCCCCTACAGATTATAGGAGACAAGTCGGAGCCGACCATGCAGACATGTTTCTTTAGATAAAGACATCAGCGGAGTTAATTACTAGGTGTAACAGCCTGACCACAATGAAGCAATCAGAATAATTAACATGAGCCCCTTATCTAATCATTGTAAACAGTAAGGCCGGTCTCCTTCCCACACACAATAAATCAATTACCATTTGAACTAGGGAGCTGGCTGAGGAAGGGTCATTAACATGTCAATAGCTTGTGACACATGAACCAAGCAGGGAGATTTACACTGACATCCTTCACAATGGCCCCCCTTTTTCTCCCTGCTCCGGCAAACCCGGTTGGACCTTCCCTGGTCCAGTAGGGTTGACGGGTTCAGAGCTTTTAGTCCGAGGTTAACTCCGTTTGGCGTGACTGACCTCCATTGGTAACTGCTTCCGACTCAGGTATGCTACCGGGTCGTCAGATCACACGCCGGTCAGTCCCCAAGTCTTTGTGCGATCTGCAAAGTCACCAGAAGTCAGTGTGAAGACAGCGAATGGGTCTGTGCGCCGCCGTCTAGGTGTCCCGCTATGGGAGGGGGCAGGTTATGGCTCTGAAGTGACAATCACAGGAGATTCATAAAAAGAAAAAGTTATATTTGTTGAAATGCTGTAGCACTGGTGCTCAGAGTCCGGGGGGGGGGGGGAGAGGGGACTCGGAGCCCCATAAGGTCAGCCACCCCCTGCTCCCTCCGCAGCCGCCGGTTCTCCTCTTTGAGCTTCTCCAGCTCCATCTCCAGTTCATGGAGCCTGGGGGGGTCAGCCCGCTGTGACCTCAGGTGGTTGTTCTCCTCCTCCATGCGGCTTATGCACTCCTCCAGCTCTATGTACTCACGGATCAGATCCTGCTTGCTCATGTCCTGCAGGCTCTCCATGTGGTCCTTCATCATCAGGAACTGGGTGGTGGTGTAAGGGGCCACCGGTGGGCCCTTGGCGAACATCTCGGCCCGCATCTGGGGCGCCCGCTGCGATTCCATCTCCTCCAGTCGCTTCTTCTCCTCCCAGGTCCGCTGGTTATATGACTTCCAGGACCTCTTCTTCTTGGAGGGTAGCTGGCGGTGCCTCTTTCTGCCCAGCTCCCTCCAAGGCCCCTCCGGCTCATGGCGGTCGCCCATGACCAGCTGACAATGGTGTTCCCTGTTGTCCGTAATAACAGATTGTACCATGAGGGCTTCGTAAGGGGTGCCCAATGGTTCTTCCGGACCCAGCTCCTGGAGATCCCAAGCCGAGTCTACACAATGGGCTGCTGCTGGTGGGCGGTACCCAGGTTGAGACCAATTTGACCTGGTGTTGTCATTCATGGGGCAATTCTGCTTGAAGTGACCCAACTGTTTGCACCGGAAGCAGCGTTGTTCGTTGTCCTCCTGGCGTGGGTAGCGAGGGCTAGATGTCATCGGTCTGTTAGGCGGTTGGTATCTAGCGGCTGGTGGGTGTGAGGGCGCCGTTGGTTGTGGAGGTTGTACCCGGGGTGTGACCTGGTTTGTCTTGCGAGTATCCGCATATTCATCCGCCAACTTCGCGGCCTCTGGTAGAGTCATGGGCCTGCGATCTCTCACCCAATCTTTGACGTCCGTCTGGATGTGATTGTAAAATTGCTCCAGGAGCATTAGTTGCAAAATGTCCTCTGCGGTGGTGGCCTGGCTGCTGTTAACCCAGTTAGAGGCCGACAGGGACAGCTGGCATGCCCATTCTGCGTAAGAGTCTTTCGTGGTTTTGCGTGAGTCCCTGAACTTCTGTCGGTGGGACTCTGGGGTTACTGCATAACGAGCCAGGAGCGCTTCTTTAACCCAGGCGTAGCTATGGATATCCTGATCTGGCACGGTCCGGAAAGCATCAGAAGCTTTGCCTGACAGTTTGCCTGACAATATTGCAACCCACTCTCTTCTAGCAATTCGGTGCAGGTTACATTGTCGCTCAAAGTCCGCCAGGTAGTTATCAATTTCACAGTCCTTTTCATCAAAAGCTTTAAAAGCGCTAAACGGAATCTTCCTTGCGTCTGCTGTGCTGTACTCACTGTTTGGAGAATGTGCGGCTGCTTGTTGGACTGCTGCCAGTTTTAACTGTAGCTCTGCGTCCCTTATTTGTTTATCCTTCTGTAGCTCTGCGTCCCTTATTTCTTTAGCCTTCTGGAGTTCTGCGTCCCTTATTTCTTTAGCCTCCTCCGCTAACAGGTCCATCACTTTCAGAACCACATCTGGCGTTGGGTTCGGGCCGAACCACGCTAGCTTCTCTCTCATTAGCTTGTTGGCTGGCGATACCTCCTCCATAATTACACTGGTGTCTCCATCTCTTGTACTGCTGGCGTTGCTGCAATCCCGTCCTCCTGGTCTAGCTCCATTAATTCTGCTATGATGACCCGCTTGGTTTTGTTGCTAGCGATCCTTCCACGAACTTCCAGTAGTTCTTCCAGTGTCTGCTTGGAATCCGGGTGTGAAGGGGAATAGAAGGGAAAAATCCCACTGCTACCAACCAATTGTGACGGTATCGGTATGATATCCCCGTCAACGTTCCCTTCTTCCCATAACGACAATCACCCCAATATTCCACGAGGAGGGATATCCCTGGAATCGCCCAGAAAGCCACACATGAGACAAGCTTACTGCTGGAACAAGACACTTTATTGACACAAAAACTCAGCTTATATGTGGTTACAGCCTGTTAGGAACGCCCCCCTCACACAGTGGGGTTTCCCCTACAGATTATAGGAGACAAGTCGGAGCCGACCATGCAGACATGTTTCTTTAGATAAAGACATCAGCGGAGTTAATTACTAGGTGTAACAGCCTGACCACAATGAAGCAATCAGAATAATTAACATGAGCCCCTTATCTAATCATTGTAAACAGTAAGGCCGGTCTCCTTCCCACACACAATAAATCAATTACCATTTGAACTAGGGAGCTGGCTGAGGAAGGGTCATTAACATGTCAATAGCTTGTGACACATGAACCAAGCAGGGAGATTTACACTGACATCCTTCACAAATTTCATTACATTTTTGGTGTTGGATTATTATTGTTTGTAGTTACTGAAAGAGGCCCGTACACACGATCGGATATTCCAACAACAATTGTTCGATGGACGTGTTTTGTCGGATAATCCGACCGTCTGTATGCTCAATCAGACAACTGATGTTGGAATTTCCGACAACAAATGTTGGCTGTGAAGGCTCTCAAATTGTCTGACAACAAATGTGTTCCGTCGGATTATCCAATCGTGTGTACACAAATACGTCGGACTAAAATCTAAAGGTACAAACATGCATGCTCAGAACCAATGCTAGAGTCAGACCACTTGGCCTTCAGGAGAAAGATTAAAACCCATCTCTTCTGAGGTCAAGGGGTTCCTTTCCCATGAAATGGATACAGCGCCCAGAGGCGATTCAGTTTGCATGTGTTGCACTTTACAAGTCTCTCTCTCACTCACTCAATGCTAAACATCATACAATAGCAAAAGTTGCCCAAAGGGTGGCAGTAAAGAGCTGAAAAACCACGTAGTTTGGTGTATGTTGGCTGAAAATGTTCTGCCGTCTGTATGCAGAACAAGTTCACAGACAACGCCCTTCGGGACAAAAATACACGGATTTGTCCAATGGAAGTCCAATCGTGTGTACGAGGCTTAAGACATGAGAAGAAAAGCAGGCGTTACATCTCTAAAGTCTTCCCTTCAACTCTTTTCACCACCTACAGGCCCCTTGTCTAATTAGTAATCTATAAACTAATGAGTTAATAAATGATAATTTGCAGCTTATTAATTACCCAGGCATGTTAATGTATATAAAGAAGAAACTGAAACACTGCAATTAGCTCCCAGTTGTAAAACTCCTGTGTCACTTGTAGACTGGACTCCACTATCTTTCTTCTCATAGCGAATCAACACCTCTATCCATCTATTGCTGGCTGTTCCCAAGAAATGAAGAGATTATTCACATTATGACTGCATCATTACTGTAAAAATTGTATCCTTCTCAAGGAAAGCTCAATCCAGACGAGACAGTGCTTCCTCTTTTCGTAGGAAAAACACAAATTACAAAATCTTGAGAAGCATGTACGTTTGAAATTCTGATAAAAGACTCAAGAGTGTAAAATGTTCTATTTAACCACTTGCCGACTGCCTTACGTAGATATACGTCGGCAGAATGGCATGAGCAGGCAAAGCAACGTATATATACGTTGCAATAAACCTGCCCTCTAGTGGGAGCGCATACGCCGCTGTCTCCGTGACTGTGCCTGCGGGACCCGCGGACTCTATGTCCACTGGTGTCCTGCGATCGTGTCATGGAACGGCAGAACTGGGGAAATGCCTTTGTAAACAAGGAATCTCCCTGTTCTGCCTAGTGACATGTCATTGATCGTCTGCTCCCTCTCATCAGGAGCAGCGATCAGTGACATGTCACAGTAAGCCACGCCCCCTAACAGTTAGAATCACTCCCTAGGACACACTTAACCCCTTCCCGCCTCCTATTGGCTAACCCCTTCACTGCCAGTCACATTTATACAGTAAACAGTGCACTTTTATAGCACTGATCGCTGTATAAATGTGAATAGTCCCAAAATAGTGTCAAAACTGTCCGATGTGTCCGCCATAATGTCACAGTCATGAAAAAAAAAAAAAAAAAAAAAAAAAAAAAATCGCAGATCGCCAACATAACAATTAAAAAAAAATAATAATAATAAAAATGCCATTAAACTACCCCCTCTTTTGTAGACGCTATAACTTTTGCGCAAACCAATCAATATACGCTTATTGCGTTTATTTTACCAAACATATGTAGAAAAATACATATCGGCGCAAAGTGAGAAAAAATTAGGGTATTTATTATAGCAAAAAGTACAAAATATTGCTGTTTTTTTTCCAAAGTTGCACAGTTTAGGAGATATCCCCCTGTGTCTGCATGTGCCGTAGTGATCGGCACATGCACACTGAAGCAATGGCACGCTGTGCCGCTGCTTCAGTTAACTGTGCCGGTAATGGCGGCTCCCGCGCAGGAGTGACGTCATGTGTTTGGCCGGAAGTATGCTCCGGGAGAGATGTCCGTGGCCGGAAGGATGGGGGGGGTGGTCGAGGACGGCTGCGGGGGCTTTGATCTAAGGTAAGTAATACATAATGAGCTAGTATGCTATGCTCATTATGCCTTTGTCTTGCAGGTTTTTATTTTTTAAGGGTTTACAACCATTTTAAGGAAGACCCACACTGATGGCCTCCCCTAGTTTTTACTTCTTTACTTCCCCTCTGGTCATTGGATCTCTACCAAGGGACTGGAACGTCATGGTAGTCCTCTATCTTTTTCTTTTTTATTAACTTCTTCCTTTTCTTCTAGCCTACTCTGGGTATTTTTTTTCCCCCTTTTCTTTTTTTTTTTTTATAGTTTTGTGATACTTTGCACTAAAATGCTTAAGTAGCACTGAAGTCACTGCCGTGAGCCTTTCTTTATTATTGAAATGTTTACATACTGGGCATTATAAGTTGTTAACATGTGCTTTATGTCACCCGTATTAATGGCCTCCATTGAGGCACTTTTCTACTGTTCAGACTATTTTCTTTTGTATTGTTAATTCCATCCAGCATGTTCTTGGTGTGCTATGATTGTAATTTGTTTACTACGTATATAGTGCCTGTATTTTCAGATTTTTATGATTTATAAATGAAAAAAAATCCAATACATTTTTTTATTTTTTATGTTATGCAGAGATAGTTGTGCTGGGGCTCAGAGGCATTATCTCCTGCGTAATTACCAACATTTTAAAATAGGAGGGACACATTCAATGTCTGAAGAAGAAAAACGCCGAACACCTGAAGGCACAGTCAAAGCGGCTTCTGATGATGTCATGTGATGATGAAACGCTTCAAGCGTGTCATTTCTGGTCTAGGTGGAACGCACTCAGACTGGGTGGTGGCTTCGTAATAGATCGGGCATACATGGTCTATATGTTTTTAGGCATTAGCCTTTACATGCAAGCATTTTTTTTTACCAATAAATTGTGTTTTTCACACTATGAGAGCATCCCTCTTCTTTTTTCAATTGTTGTACCCTGCCATCCAAGCCATTGGGATATTGATCCACTTACCAGCGAGGAGTGAATTTCTAAATAAGGTGCTAACCCAGTGGAATGACCTGGTATAATGCAATGCAATTTTGCTCTCCACCTGCTCTGAGACATACAATAAATATCAGCTAGACTTAAAATCAGTTTACTGTATCATATCAGTCAGCGATTGCGATTGGTTGCCAGAGGTTACAGTGTATCATTACCACTGACTGGCTGCTAGAGGTTACAGCACACATTACGGCTCACTGATTAGTTGCTAGAGGTTACAGCACATGATTTCTGCTTGTTGATTGGTTGCTAGAGATTACTGTACAGTAATACTGCTCACTGATTAGTTGCTAGAGGTTACAGCACATGATTTCTGCTTGTTGATTAGTTGCTAGAGATTACTCTACAGTAATACTGCTCACTGATTGGTTGCTAGAGGTTACAATACATCATCTCACTGCAGAGGGGCATGATATACATATGAATGCCGCCTTTATTTTCATATCAATGCTGCCAGCCACCGCTATTTACATATTAATGCTCCCATTATTTGCATACGAATGATGGTTATTTACATGTAAACACAGGGTCTGCAGGTGAGTCATCTGTACACAACAATAGGGCAGAGCAGGGCAGCATTAGTAGCAGCACTTCACACTGAGATATCGGGAAACAGCACAGGACTTAGGCCCCATACACACGGGAGGATTTATCCGCGGATACGGTCCAGTGGACCGTTTCCGCGGATAAATCCTCTCGAGGATTTCAGCAGATTTTAATGCGATGGAGTGTACACACCATCGCATTGAAATCCGCGCCGAAATCCTCTGGCGATGACGTGTCGCGCCGTCGCCGCGATTATGACGCGGCGACGTGCGCAACGGTGTCATATAAGGAATTCCACGCATGCGTTGAATCATTGCGACGCATGCGGGGGATCCCTTCGGACGGATGGATTCGGTAAGTCTGTACAGACCAGCGGATCCATCCGTTGGGATGGACTCCAGCAGATGGATATGTTGTGCATGTCAGCAAATATCCGATCTGCTGGAATCCATCCCAGGGGAGATATATCCGCGGAAAAAGATCCGCTGGCGTGTACACACCATAGGATCTATCCGCTGAAACCCATTTGCTGGGATTTATCTGCGGATGGATTCTATGGTGTGTATGGGGCCTAAAACTTCAGGGCACAAGGGAATTTAAACTGGGATAGTTGGCAAGTATGAGGCAGCTGCTTTGGGCCCCACAACAATGACAGGGCCCAGGGCAGCTGCCCCTTTTGCCCTGCCTTAAATACGGCCCTGAGCATCTAACTTTTCTTGTTGTATAACCAGGAGGTCATTGCAATCTGGTGAGTGTGGATTGTTTCCTATGGGCACGTGGTGATATATTACAGCAAGGGGTGATCTTTGATGTCAAGACACAAACACTATCTTCATTCTTTCACGGACTTTCATTGCTGTTTTTGGAATTATATTATAGGAGTAACGCCAATCTTTTCCTTTGCACATTGTTTTGTTAGCAAGCTCTGTCTAGCACATATTTGTGTCATTTGTAATAGGTAAAAAAAAAAGTTTTGCTGAACAGGAAGAATTCTCTGTTATTTCAAGAAAACTACCTTTCTGCAATAACAACAGCCAAAGGCATACCAGCCTACATACTTTCCATTGCGTTTCAAAAGCTATCAAACTACATGTTCCTTCCACCACTGGTTGCTTCTCAGCTTGGGATACATTTGATACTGTTCACCACCCGCTCCTTCTCAATAAACTCTGTTTCCTTTGGCCTCCATAATTCTGCTCTATCCTGGTTTTCCTCTTATCTATCACAGCGCTCCTTCATTGTTACCTACAACTCTCCTCCTTTCCATTGCCCCATTCTTTGGAGGTCCCCCCAAGGCTCTTTTCTTGGACCCCTTCTCTATCTACAACTCCTCCCTTGGTCCCTTGATAACCGGCCACAGCTTCCAATACCATCTATATGTCAATGACACCCAAATCTATCTTTCTACTTCTCACCTCACTCCTTCAGTCTCCTCTCACATTACTAACTGACATATCAGCATGGATGTCACACCACTTCCTTAACCGCTTGCCGACCACACCATGTACTTTTACGTTGGCAGAATGGCACTGCTGCGGAAAGTAACGTATATTTATGTTTCTTTGAATTTCGCGCCATGCATGGAGCAGCAGAACGGGGAGAGGCCAGTGTAAACAAGGCCTCTCCCTGTTCTGCCTAGTGACAGGACACTGATCGTCTGCTCCCTCTCATCGGGAGCAGCGATCAGTGTTGTGTCACAGTAAGCCCCGCCCCCACACAGTTAGAATCACTCCCTAGAACACACTTAAACATAATTTGTATAGCACTGATCGCAGTATAAATGTGAATGGTCCCAAAATAGCGTAAAATGTGTCCGCCATAATGTTGCAGTCACAACATTATATACACACATATATACATAAAAATTATATAATATAGTTATGTTATATTTATAGTTACAATTATAGTTGATTGTTTTAACCTTTTTTTTTTTTTCACTGAAATAAACCTTTTAATATCCACTTCTAAACGGGATATAAATCAAGTGATACAATCATTCCATAGTTGAGGTAAAATTTTAAAATCACTTTCAGAGCTAAAACTTTAACTTTTTTTTTTTTTTTTTAACATATCTTCAGTTACTTTCTGATTTCCAGGCATAGGCAAATTATGTCATATAGCCCATGAGTTTTCAGGAATGAAGGAGGGGTTTTCTCAGCTAAGCACACCCTCCTGTCTGCATGCCTGAGCTAAGGGCAGATGAATTTCAGGAAGTATATGCTACATTAATCATCTGTCCTTTCTTAATTTGGCCAAAAGTGATTTCCCAGCGACATACAACATAGAGACCCTGATGGATAGGTGAGTCTGCTTTGAATATTAAACATTAATTATATAGCGTTCTTTGGATTGTGGTGCTCTGATGCAGTGTAGGTCCACATTAAGATGGAAATTTCCAATTCTGTTGCGTCTCCAGGAAAGGGAGTGAAGTAGGGCTGCAAATAACGATTATTTTCATAATCGATTAGTTGGCCGATTTATTGTTTCGATTAATCGGATAATAGCCTTAAAAAAAAAAATTTTCTGGGGAATCCAGACGAAGACACGTGGTGTCGTAACGCGTAGGAATTGGAGGACGTACACCCGGAGTGACGTAAGCTTTGAATATTAAACATTAATTATATAGCGTTCTTTGGATTGTGGTGCTCTGATGCAGTGTAGGTCCACATTAAGATGGAAATTTCCAATTCTGTTGCGTCTCCAGGAAAGGGAGTGAAGTAGGGCTGCAAATAACGATTATTTTCATAATCGATTAGTTGGCCGATTTATTGTTTCGATTAATCGGATAATAGCCTTAAAAAAAAAAATTTTCTGGGGAATCCAGACGAAGACACGTGGTGTCGTAACGCGTAGGAATTGGAGGACGTACACCCGGAGTGACGTAAGCTGGCGATTCAAACGCCGCTTGTTTGTTTCCTCGTTGCACTTTTATTTTTCTTTTAATGTAAGTGCAGGTTTTTCCTCAATAAACATATTTTACCTGCACCAAACGTTACCTCACTATGGGAGTCCCCTCTCTCTCTCTCTTATAACCCACATCATCCATCTGGTTTCGAGGAGCATCTGTCCCAATTAAGGAAGGATCCATCAGATCAAGAGAGGAAACATCAGGGACCACCCATAGAAGGCTGCGAGTGACCTGTACATCAATGCCCATTTAGGAGGGCTGAGAGGTAAGAGTCCCGGGAGCTCAGCCAGGGATCTGGTTTATCTTCTATCGCACGGCCGTGCACTCACACCATAGAGCTGGTGCTCACCTTCATCCAGTGCATTCAGAATATCTGCCCTGACAGCTGATTTGTGTTTACTATTGGGATTGAACTTCCATTCCGTTTTTTTTGCACAATATTCTTTATATATTTTTGCACATTCGCCTTATGAGTATTATATATTTTGGACTCACTATTCACTATTTGAGTATATATATATTTATATTTGGACTCACTATTCTCTTTGCATTTAATACTATATGCTGATTATTTGTCAGCTCTTACATTTATCTTGCTTATGTGATATCACTATTCCATTAGTGTGATATGTTGCGCAGAATCACCATTTATTTCAATTACCGTATTTATCTGAGTATAACGCACACTTTTTTCCTCTGAAAACAGAGGGTAAATAGTGCCTGCGCGTTATACGCCGATATAATGTTCTACCAGCAGGGGGCGGGGATCAGGACCTGGCCCTGGAACAGCGCTCTCTGCATAGTCTAAAGTTGAAAAAAAAAAAATCACTTGCCAGCCCCTTGTACACCGCTCTTCCTCTGTCAGCGTCATTGTAAAACGAAGCTTGTAAATGTCTCTATAGCTCCGTTTTTTTTTCAGGCTGCTCTCCTCCTCCTCTTCTGAGTGTAGCTTTGATTGGAGGAGAGCAGTCACATGCCCATCAGAGGAGAGAAGTCATGTGACCAGATCAGTGAAAATAAACGTAGCTATTGAGGTAAATGGAAGCTTCGTTTTTGCAATAGGGGACACAGGAGGAGCAGTGTGGAAGGGGCTGACAGTGATTTTTTTTTTTTTACTTAAAGCGGAGTTCCAGCCACAATTTCACTTTTTAAATATAAATACCCCTGTAATACACAATCTTAATGTATTCTAATAAAGTTAGTCTGTAAACTAAGGTCCGTTTTGTTAGGTTGTTACAGCATTTAGACACTTTATAAAATAGAAATTGACTGGGGCCATCTTAAGTGTGGGCATCATGAAGCCAGACTGTATGACTTCCTGGATTTCAGCCTTGCACATGCTCAGTGCTGCACAAGCAGTGTCAGATCAGGTTTCAGCACCTGTGCTGTCCAAGTCACATGATTCTTTGAGACTGGGGAGTGCACAGACTCCTGGAAAGTTACACCCACTACATTCCCAGGAGTCTGTGCAGTGTAGGTTAGGAAGCTTAAGCACCTAGGTGCAGGAAGTGGGAAGATTAACTATTCTGCCTAGCAACAACACTTTGAAGGCATCTAAAAAAAAAAAAAAAAATTCGTAAAGGACTAATGACATTTTTTTAAAACTACTGATGTAATGTTATATTTATGGGTGGAACTCCACTTTAACTGTAGAGAATGCTGGTAGCACTGTCCCAGGAGACTGGGGGTCTCCTGGGAGTGCAGGGGGGGGCTGTGTACTGGATGGGGGGATTGTATAATGGATGGGGGCTGTATACTGGGGAGGGGGGAATGTATAATGTATGGGGGGGGGGCTGTGTACTGGATAAGGGATGTATAATGGATGAGGGCTGTATACTGGGGAGGGGGGCTGTATAGTGGATGGGGGGCTGTGTACTGGATAGGGGGGGTGTATAATAGTTGGGGGCTGTATACTTGGGAGGGGGGCTGTATAATGTATGGGGGGAATGTATAATGTATGGGGGGGCTGTGTACTGGATGGGGGGGATGTATAATGGAGGGGGCTGTATAATGTATTGGGGGATGTATAATGTATGGGGGGGGCTGTGTACTGGATGGGGGGATGTATAATGGAGGGGGCTGTATAATGTATTGGGGGGATGTATAATGTATGGGGGGGCTGTGTACTGGATGGGGGGGGGTGTATAATGTATGGGGGGGCTGTGTACTGGATGGGGGATATATAATGTATGGGGGGGGCTGTGTACTGGATGGGGGGGTGTATAATGTATGGGGGGCTGTGTACTGGATGGGGGATGTATAATGTATGGGGGGGGGCTGTGTACTGGATGGGGGATGTATAATGTATGGGGGGGCTGTGTACTGGATGGGGGGATGTATAATGGAAGGGGGCTGTGTACTGGATGGGGGGATGTATAATGTATGGGGGGGGGATGTATCATGTATGGGGGGGTTGTGTACTGGATGGGGGGGGGATGTATAATTGAGGGGGGCTGTATACTGGATGGGGGGGATGTGTACTGGATGGGTGAGGCTTGTACTGTAAAGGGTGCTGAGAATTTTTTTTTCTTAAACTCCCCTCTTAATATTGGGGTGCGTGTTATACGCCGGCGCGTGTTATACACGATAAATACGGTAATTTCAAAATCGATTAGTTGTTTCAGGCCTAGAGTGAAGGAGACTTTTCTCACCTTTTTCTACTCTTTCTAAAACAAAAAAGGTGGTCGGATAATTATTGTAATATCCCACATCTAGCTTAGCTGAGATTATAATAAAAAAGAGTTAAACTGCCATTATCTGCTATTGGAATCTGTGTCTTCATTGTGCTTTGTTAGAATATTTTTTTTTCTGGCTGAGAAACCAGAAATGTTGCCTAGAGCGAGCTTAATGATGTCTCAGGAATTCCACAGAATAGGCCATTAAAAATAGCATTGTATGAGAAAACAGTCAGAGATTCATAGTTTGTTATGCAACACTGTACAGTGAGTTCACTTACATGTCTGCACTTCACTTTCACTACAAAATTTGTTGCACTGGCCTATGAAGATTACATTTGAAATTTGGCATTCAAAAGTATGCTGCACTCAACCTCTACTCCCGATCTAGCAAATAAAGAGAAATGTCTATACATAAAACTTCAGCTCCTGCAAGCTGTCCAAAAAGGTTGGCGTTGTGGCTGGATCTTCAGTAATTATATATACCGTATTTTCCGGCGTATAAGACGACCCGGCGTATAAGACGACCCCCTAATTTTCCAGGAAAAATTTTGATTTTGGGATATACTCACTGTATAAGACTACCCCCTTCTTACTGTCTTTCTGGAAGCTGAGGGGGAGCCAGAACCGCTGACAGATCTCACTGTGCCATTACATTACATTACTCACTGTGCCATTACATTACATGCCCAGACTGTGCCATTACATTACTCACTGTGCCATTACATTACATGCCCAGACTGTGCCATTACATTACTCACTGTGCCATTACATTACATGCCCAGACTGTGCCATTACATTACTTACTGTGCCATTACATTACATGCCCAGACTGTGCCATTACATTACATGCCCAGACTGTGCCATTGTGCCATTACATGCCCCCACATTGCCATTGTGCCATTACATGCCCCCACATTGCCATTGTGCCATTACATGCCCCCACATTGCCATCACTTGCCCCTCACATTGCCATTGTGCCATCACTTGCCCCCACTGTGCCTGAACTTGTTGCCCCCCCAGTGCAATAACACTCACTTTTTCCCCCAGCGCTGACAGTGTCCCATGCTGCGATCGCGATCGTGAAGGATTTCAAAGCCGCGCCTTCACTGCAGAGTGTTTTGTGATAGGATGAACAAAAATCTTCCCAGCAGCGCCTCTGTTATGTTTCCCGCCTATCACGGACGTCTTCTTATCTCGTCCGAGGATGAGAAGGCATCTGTGATAGGAGGAACAAAGAACAGAGGCGCTGCTGGGAAGATTTTTGTTCATCCTATCACAGAACACTCTGCAGTGAAGGCGCGGCTTTGAAATCCTTCACGATCGCGATCGCAGCATGGGACACTGTCAGCGCTGGGGGAAAAAAGTGAGTACTGAGACTGTACCCGGCGTATAAGACGACCCCCGACTTTGGATGCATTTTTTTGCATCCAGAAAGTCGTCTTATACGCCGGAAAATACGGTATATATATATATATATATTAGTGGAACCTTGGTTTACGAGTAACGTGGATAACCAGCATTTTGAAAGACGAGCAACTTCCAAAATAAGGGCTAGCTTTCCACAGGAGCTAGCTCGCCTCTTCTTACTCCTGTACCCAGGGCCGCTGGATAGGGCAGTACAACCAGCCTGGTTGTACCGGGCCTGGCCCTATCAGCTACATAGAGGGGCCCGGCCAGCATTACAGCTCATCGCTGCATTAAATTAAAAATAAAAATTGAGCTTGGTAAACTTCTCCCCCCTCCTACTTGTTGATGTCAAAGGAGGGGCCAAGGTGCGCACAGAGGAGGGACTGTCTTCATTTTCGGGAGCGGATGTATATCCAACCTGACCGTTTCTCAATTAGTCCCGGCCGGCGGAGTGATACTGGGATTCTCTGCCCAGCGCCCCCCATTCTCAGGTGCTGAGATGCGAGGAGGCCGATAGGGAACAGGAAGGAGAGCGTAGCTGCAATGGGCACAGTGAGTAAAGAATGAAGCATAGAATCCTCACTGCGTTTTATATAATATAACTACAAACAAAGCAGGTTATCATTAGCATTACAATAGTCTTCACAGGCAGCACAATAAGTAGGGGGCTCTATCATGGCTACGTGTCTCATGGCTGCTCACTTTGTTATGGCTGTGCTACAGTCTGTTATATTCAGTGCAGGCATAAGTTAGTCAGCAAGCAGCCATGTGACATACAGCCATAATAGAGCCCCTGCTTACTGTGCTGCCTGTGATGATGATTGTAATAATGCTGATGAGCTGCTACTTTGCACTTCAGTTGGGGGAGCAGTAAACATGTGCAGTGGAGCTGCATTTTACCCCCAAACAGACCCCGTCACTGTCCAGCGACAATGACGTACCAGTAAGTTGCAGGATTGGAAGGGTGATATCTCTCTGTCATCACTGCAGCAATTATCAAGATATATTTTTTTTTTTGCCCTAGTGATTCTGCACAAAGTAAAAGTAATCCTAGTGCCTAAGAAGCCCCTGGATTACTTTTAATGGCAGTGGAAGGGGGTCCCCGCACTACCTTTAAGATGCAACCCATAGCATTCGGTTCCTGGGACACAGTCAGAGGGATGGATGTTGTTCCTCCCACTGTGTGATGTCAGTGGGAGGAAACAAGCGATTGAACAAGCATCAGTTCAAACCAATATTGGTTGGATAACATGCTTCGGGAGGCCAGAGGACAGATATGTGGTCTAAAAGACTCCAGATCTCTCCATAAAGAGGACCTGTCATGGCCCTGCTATCACAAGGGTTGTTATTAACCACTTAAGGACCGCCTCCTGCAGATATACGTCGGCAGAATGACACGGCTGGGTACAAGCACGTACCTGTACTTCCTCTTTAAGTGCCCAGCCGTGGGTCATGGGCGCGCGCCCCGGTCAGAAGCTCCGCAACCGCGGGACCCGATTGCCGCCGGAGCTGAAGAATGGGGAGAGCTGTGTGTAAACACAGCTTCCTCGTTCTTCACAGTGGCAGCTTCATTGATTGTGTGTTCCCCAATATAGGGAAACACGATCAATGACGTCACACGTCCAGCCCCGCCCCCCTACAGTTAGAAAAACATATGAGGTCACACATAACCCCTACAGCGCCCCCTAGTGCTTAACTCCTAAACTGCACTGTCATTTTCACAGTAAACAATGCATTTTTATAGCATTTTTTGCTGTGAAAATGACAATGGTCCCAAAAATGTGTCAAAATTGTCCGAAGTGTCCGCCATAATGTCGCAGACACGAAAAAAAATAGCTGATCGCCGCCATTAGTAGTAAAAAAAAATGCAATAAAACTATCTCCTATTTTGCAAACGCTATAAATTTTGCGCAAACCAATCGATAAACGCTTATTGCGATTTTTTTTTACCAAAAATAGGTAGAAGAATACGTATCGGCCTAAACTGAGGAAAACAAAACGTTTTTTTATATCTTCAGGGCGAGAACTGCATCTAGTAGTAATCGGCGCACGTACCTAGGAGTAGGACGTGTGGCTCCTGGATGCAGATAGGAAGGGTTTCCTCCCCCAGCCAGCCTACAGCTTGCTCCAGGACCTGCCATCTGCCTTTTCCCCTGGTTCCCTTCTCCTCCGCAAGCCAGCTAAGGTAAGCCCCTGGCACAGGGCTGTCTTCTCCCACCTCCCCAGTCCGTTGGCGGCCGTCCTTTTCAGGACAAGCCGCGGCGGCGGCGGCCCTCGTACGACAGCCTGGAACTAATCGGCGGCCGCGATTTCAGGAAAGACCGCGGCCTAGCGGCCCGCCGCACTTACCTTCCAGAGAGCCCAAAAAACCCCGCAAACTGGACACCAATCCCCCCTCCACCACCCATCTTTCACCAGATATCCCTGGACTAGCCCTGCCCGCACAATCCACCCTTCCAGTCGGCCGCGTTTTTTAGGAAAGACCGCGGCTTCACCCGCGGCCTAGTGGCCCACTGCACCTCCCCTCCAGGAACCCTAAGAAACCCTGCAAACTGGACACAAATCCCCCCCTCCACCCACCATCAATCACCAGACTTCCCTAGAGCAGCCCCCACCCGCAGGATTTAGCCCCCCAGCCCCCATTTTTCAGTGGGTGACCATCTTGGGGCACCAATGCAATTGGGGGTCACCTACCGCTCGCCCCCGTTTCAAGCCTTAACCCAATAACTATCAGTTGGGTAACCCCCCCCCCCCTGCGCCCGTTTCTGCCCTCGAGGTCACCACCACAGCCCTTTGCAGGTATTTGATCCAGGGCCACGTCCGATCGCCCCTGGGGGTCAGGAAGGAATTTTTTCCCCTGCCACGGCACATTGGCATAGCACGGACAGGGGTTTTTCGCCTTCCTCTGGATCAAACAGGGAGTTAGGATTCTGTGAATCATTGCTCCCAGCATTACTGCAAATCCCCCCCCCCCCCCCTTACAGGCATTAGCCCCCAGTGCGTCAGCGACTATGACTAAACTGAGGTACTCGGCAGCAACTATCTGGGGACTAAAGCCATTGGCCTCAAGATTACCGGCCGCCACCAAAAAAGCCTTAAGGACCGAACGACTGTTCAGAATCGATCGACAGTCAAACACTACACCTGCTTAGCCAAACCAAAGCCCATATCATGCGCCCTGGTCAATACAAGATCGGCAGTAAGGCACCGAGTAGAAATTCACGATCTCATCTTACAATGCGATTTAGACTGCCTCTTTATTACAGAAAGCTGGCTCACAGCTGACTGTAATACCATTCTAGACGAACTGGTGCCAGAGAACTATCGCATAATAACAGAAAACAGAGTGGGGCAAAGAGGAGGAGGCCTGGCGGTGATCCATAAGAGTTCCCTCTCGATCACTAAACCAGTCCTTTAAAACACACTTCCATTCATGGAAACCCTCTCCCTACAGCTTCAAACAAATCCACAGGAGACCGTCCATATCCTACTCTGCTATAGACCACCGGGTCCAAAATCGCAGTTTCTCACATCTTTGACAGAATTTCTGTCCACTTATACACTAAACAGCAAACATTTTTTGCTGCTTGGGGATCTCAACCTTTGGGCCAACTCCTCACAGGATCCCGTGGCCATCACCTGCATTGACCACTTGGAAGGACTAGGTCTGCAGCAACTAGTATGTGGGCCCACACATTCTTCTGGTCACACGCTCGACCTTATTTTCAGACAAGATCTGGAAGTAATAATTCTGGAAAATGAGCCGGTACCATGGACAGACCACCATGTAATCAAATTCATGATCACCAAAAATACCCCTTTAATAAAAACACCAATACCAGGAACAATGCACTGGACGAGATCTCAGAAGAAGCTCCATTCGGAACTCTTCAAAACAATATTAGGGAATAAAGTAAAAACAATCCACTCGCATCAATCAGCTACTGAAACCCTGGATGCCATTAACACAGCTCTACTACAGTCAGCTGACGTAGTAGCGCCCAAACGTAAAACCTGCATCCGGAAATACAACGCCAGCTGGTTTAATGACCAGCTGTCGTTCCTTAAGCAAGAACGCAGAAGAGCGGAAGCAGCTTGGAAAAGAAGCACTACAAACGAAAACCACGCCATCTACAAGGATATAACAAAAAAATACCACAAAGAAATTTTCCAGGCCAAAAAAAATCATTTCTCCAAGATCATCACCAATGCCCTAAACCGTCCCCGGGAACTCTTCAAGATGGTCAGCCAGGCCATGAACCCAGCTTGTCTTGAAGCCCCCAATTCTGACACCCAAGAATTTTGCAATGAATTATCGGATCATTTCGTTAACAAAATTGAAAGGATCGTGAAAGCATTCAGCAAAACAGTACCCCCCTCAATCCCCCCCTTAGTCGCCCACCCTATCCCCATAGGAATCAGGCCCAATCAACAATGTTCACTCTAAAACCCATTTCCCTCGAGGCCACAAAAAATATCATCAGCACCCTGCGAAATAGCACAGCGCCTAACGATATTATCCCCACCAAACTGCTGAAGGAATGTGTCGATATTCTGGCACCACCTATCAAGCAACTCATTAACCAGTCATTCAGGGAGGGCATAGTGCCCACCCTGCTGAAACAAGGTATAATCAAACCCATCTTAAAGAAACCCACCCTCGACCCCAAAGACCCCGAACACCGTCGTCCCATAACAGGTCTGAACGTCTTCTCCAAGGTAATGGAGAAAGCAGTGGTACAACAGCTGCAACAGCATTTAATGAGAGAGTGGGTAACCGCTCAAAGAGAACCAGGTAATCTGATTCCTGTGGTCCAAGCCAAGGGTGCAGGCAGTGCAATCAAAATGCAGGTTAGGATGAAGGAAAAAAGCTGGGACAGCCGCACTCCAAAAAAACTCCTCCTTTAATTAAAAATCACAAAATACATGCCACAGCAAAAAACAGCACAACAAAAGAAAAGCTGACGTTTCGCACTATGCCTTAGTGCTTCTTCATAGCTATAGTGCGAAACGTCAGCTTTTCTTTTGTTGTGCTGTTTTTTGCTGTGGCATGTATTTTGTGATTTTTAATTAAAGGAGGAGTTTTTTTGGAGTGCGGCTGTCCCAGCTTTTTTCCTTCATCCTAACCTGCAACAGCATTTAGACACCCATAATTTGCTCGATCCTTATCAATCGGGTTTCCGTCCAGGGTACGAGACGGAAACGGCATTGCTCAAAATATTGGATGATGCTCTTGAGGCCGCAGACGAAGGAGAACCTTGTCTTCTAGTACTGTTGGACCTTAGCGCAGCTTTTGACACGGTAGACCACAAATTATTACTGACTCGGCTAGCTGAAGTAGCCAAAGTTACGGAATGTGACTTATCCTGGTTCTCCTCCTTTTTGGAAAACCGATCACAAGTGGTGAAACTGGGACCGTTCACCTCCAAAAAACGCACGGTGTCATGCGGAGTCCCTCAAGGATCCCCGCTGTCGCCGGTGCTGTTTAAAATCTATCTCCGCCCTCTTTTTGAAATCATCAGCAGCCAGAAGCTGCTCTACCACTCTTATGCGGATTACACACAATTGTATTTTCGCATCTGCAACAAAAAGGATCATCATCTCAATCTAGAGACATGTCTCTCTTTGATAGAGAACTGGATGACACAGAGTTATCTTAAACTCAACGGTTCGAAAACAGAGCTTCTCCTGTTTCACGCCAATCGGAAGAATCAACTAGCAACAACCTGGATACCTCCGCCCATTCTGGGAAAAATCATCGCCCCTAGCAACAAAGTCAAAAGTCTCGGAGTCATCTTCGACACCAACATGACAATGGACGCACAAATAGGGTCAGTAGTCAGCGGATCACACCATCTGCTACGCCTACTACGCAGACTTATTCCATTTATTCCTAAAGAAGACACAGCAGTGGTGGTGGGAACAATTGTTAACTCCAGACTGGACTACGCAAATGCCCTTTACCTCAGACTCCCAAAGTACCAAATCACGCGCCTGCAGGTCGTTCAGAATACGGCCGCGCGACTTGTGACTGGGAAAAAACCATGGGAATCAATCTCCCCATCACTGAGAAGCCTTCACTGGCTGCCAGTGAAAGACAGAATCACTTTCAAAGCACTCTGTCTAACGCATAAATGTATTTGGGGAAATGCCCCCCGATACCTATGCGTAAAAATAAAAACCTACAACCCCAATCGCGTTCTGCGATCCGCCAACCAAAATTTACTCCACATCCCCAAAACCAGATACAAGTCCAAAAGAGAAAGAAGATTCGCTGTCCAAGGCCCGCGACTTTGGAACACTTTAGCAACCTCCATTCGGTTGGAGGAGAACCATTTGGCCTTTAGGAGAAAGATCAAAACCCACCTCTTCTGAGCTCAAGGGAGAAGTGCTCAAACAAGCGCCCAGAGGCAATTCAGTTCGCATGTGTAACGCTATATAAGTTTTTCACTCACTCACTCTTTTTGGGGGATATTTATTATAGCAAAAAGTAAAAAATATTGAATTTTTTTTCAAAATTGTCGCTCTATTTTAAGTAAAAAACGCAGAGGTGATCAAATCCCACCAAAAGAAAGCTCTATTTGTGGGAAAAAAAAGGAGGCCAGTTTTGTTTGGGAGCCACATCGCACGACCACGCAAATGTCAGTTAAAGCGACGCAGTGCCTAATCGCAAAAACTGGCCAGGTCCTTTACCTGGATGAAGGTCCGGGTCTTAAGTGGTTAAAAAAAAAAGAAGAAGAAAAAAAAAAAAAAAAGGTACAGTATATATTTTTTTTAACAAAATAAAATTAAAAAGAAATGTAAACAGCTCCGGCTTCTTCGTGCTTATGCGCAATTGCGAACACACATGTTGGCCCCGCACACATGTGTAAACAACAACAAACCTGCATTTTGTTTTGAGCTGGGGGGTTTGGGGGCGGGTACAGGAGTGGGGTCAAGGGTGTGGTTGAAGGGGGCCCTGTCAGGTAGGCTGTACGGGGCCCCATAATTTCTAACAGCCGCCCTTCCTGTACCCTTGGATGGAGGTAGAGGCATACTCTGTACACAAGTTTGTCAAACTTGGTTAATCTTTAAAAAGTTTATTGAAATTGAGAGCCCACAGACTGAAGCCAATGCGTTTCGGGAGAAATGCATCCCCATTCATCAAGTCTGTGATGGTAGATGTGGTCGAAACTGACCTGAAACTGGGAATCAGCTTTGCGAATGACCCTTTAAGTGCTGCCAGAGAGTGGATTCCAGGCATGTCCTCTGGTAGACTGACTCCTCCCCACATACCCTCCACATGAAAAACCACAACAGGGCCACTTCACCCCTTCCTACAGGTGCTTTTTTCAAAATGCCCTACATCACCAATGCTCCAATGTGAATGCAGACTTAAAGCAGCCTAACTAACCTAAAAAAAAAAAAAAATATATATATATATATATATATATATATATATATATATATATATATATATATATATATATATATATATATATATATATATATATATATTTATATATATATTTTGAATGAATTGTGTTTTTGACCCCTATTTTTATAAACAATGTTTAAACTTTTTATTCATTTTATTTGTTTTGTTAGTTATTTTTTTAGTGTTGCAAATCATTTCAATACTTTGCAACAAAATTCATAATGTCAGTTTAAATAGGGCAATCCTTACAACCAACAAACACTTGTTATTATCGAGTAGAAAAAAGTTATTTTTTTTAAGTTTTGTTACATTTATTAGGCTATAGATTGCATAACAAATAAAATTATTTTTACAAGTTGATATCACCAAAAGAAAGCCTTTAGTAAAACTTATCCCTGAATAAACAGGACCAGAGCAGAAACACTGTGCGTTCCATAGGGGGTGTACAGCTGTGAGAGCTGATG